>NC_056745.1:1439522412-1439609912 GCF_019279795.1 Protopterus annectens
GTAACCTGTATGGTATATGACGGGTATATGAGGGGTACTATGTGGGAAGACAATCAGAGCCCTCAGACAAAGAATATATCAACACAACTATGATATACTAAAAAATAAAGAAACCAATGCTTTATTTAAGCATATAAAGATACACCCGACACATATTTTTTGTACTTGAACAAGTAGACCTGGGTCCATGAGGGGGGCCCGATGATGACTTCCTTGATTATTTAGAGCTCAAGTGGCAGATTAAATTAAATGCATGTCAACCACCTGGGCTCAATGACAAGTTATCCATTAGTTCTGTATTAAAACTAAAATTGGCTTTTTTTATATGATTTTATTCAAGATCTGTGTTTTAAATCGTACTTCAATACATAATACATTAATGTCTATGTGGTTGGTAGGTGGCAATTGGTGTGTTGTAGCGGGCAGTTACTGTGATCATGTGTTACTGTCTTTTTAAACTGCTTAATTATTTTACAGGAAATTATGTTTGCTTTGTCAACCAATGACTGTAAGTGTTAGAGTATTTAAATATGGCATTTTTTGTATGTTCTTGTTCTGATGAAGTCTTTGATTTTGACAAAAGCGCTTAACTTTTTTCAATAAATTTTCTGGATTTAGTGCTGCAGTGTTCCTTTGGTGATCCTCTTCATATATTTTTTACTAGATATATGCATGTTGAGAGATATTCTCCATATGTATAATACATATAACTATATATATATATATATATATATATATATATATATATATATATATATATATAACACACACACACACACACACACACACACACACACACACATATTATTATATATGTATGACCTTTGGCTGAATTGGTTGAATATATTTTCATTGAAGGACATAATACAAAAAGCAAAATTGAAAAACATTTTGCTGTATTACATTTTGTAGAAATTTTCAAATACACCAAGTATACCATCAAAAGGTTTCTTTTTTGTGAAGGGACAAGCCCACCCCCCTTGGCTATACCAACTTCACGGTAACACACCTGTTAAAAAGGCAAAACACCACACGTAGTCAATCACTGCTCGTGCAAATACACAATCTTCTAGAGATGGTGGGGGGTTCAACATGAGGGTTGCCACTGACAAGGAGCATATGGCCTTCTAAATTAATATGCCTTGTAATTCTTATAAGCCTTTGATTGCAAACCACACCAACAGTGATTGTCTACAGCCTTCTAAAGTTTTGTATGAATTCTGATTCAGTGACGTTTTCAGTAAAATGAGATTTCAGTGAGTTTTTTCAATGATTTGTGACTCAATGAAAAAGACATTCAGTACATTGCAAGGCATATAATAGACATACATGTATGTATATGTGTATGTGTGTATGAGTATATGTGTATGTATCTATACGTAATTTATTTCCATCAGTCTACACACGCGCAAACACACACACACATATGTGTGTGTGTGTTGACAGACAGATGTATATAGACTTGCGCACACACACCATTTATACACATTGATTCCTAATTTCTCACTTGGACAGCCTGTCAGGCATGTGGTACACACACATATTTATTACTAATATTGACTTGAAGTGCAGTAAAACTAAGTGTGGATGACTTTGTCTTTGCAGTTGTGACAGCTATGCAATTATGGCTGTACAACGAGGGAGTTATATATAAACAGAGGTATGAGGTTGAAGAGTCCGTGTTGTGGTGCTGCAGGCAGAATACTCACAAAGGGCAATCATTAGAAATAATAATTAGTTGCAAACATTATGTTAGAAATGTAAATAATTGCCAGAAATGTCCTGTGTTTAGACTTTGTTGGTGACAGTATAGAGGTTCTCAAAGGAATTCTGTAATAGTAAAAACAAGTAGTTAGACTGATGTCTGCTTTCACTTTTGGGGTACAGTGCAAGCATTTCTGCATCATTGACATTTATTTTATTGACCCAGATGAGTCTAGGATCTCTTGGGTATGGCTGGACTTTGGGAGGACGATGCTATATCTGAAGACCATAAGCAGCAGTTTGTAGGCCTGTACGTTAGTATAGTGCAGCAGTTTAATTTATGAAGATTTGGTGGATGGTGAATTTCAACTGAACAATAACAAAAGGAAACATTAGTTTCAGTAAGCAAAGCTCTCCTCCCACTTAACTTACTAGTACATGCTAACGCTAACCATCACCATAAACCTGCCCTAACCCTAACCATACACCTTGCCTTAAAAATAACTTTCCTTAACACTACTACTTTTCAGACAAGTTTGAACTGAATGTGTTCAGTGCTATGGTTACTACACCAGAAAAGGAAATTAGTGTCCATTTCCAATTTACTTGGTCTTGGGAATTTGAGTTGTCAGTATTATGGATGGTGAAAATGTTTTGGTCGATCTTTTTATATGTTGATCATTTATTATATAGAGCATTCATGATATAATTGTACAGATGTATGTCATATGTTAGATATAAATGAGTTTATGTAGCTATCTAGCTTTCTCTCTCTCTCGATATAGATATATATATATATATATATATATATATATATATATATAGATACACCTATTATATACATAGATGTGTGTGTATATGTATATATAGATAGATATGTGTGTGTGTGTGTGTGTGTGTGTATGTGTGTGTGTGTGTGTGTGTATATATATATATATATATATATATATATATATATATATATATATATATATATATATATATATATATATATAATCTCACACACACACAGTGGATATAAAATGTGTACACACCCCTGTTAAAATGTCAGGTTTTTGTGATATAAAAATGAGGCCACAATAAATAATTTCAAAACTTTTCCCTCCTTTGATGTGACCTATAACATGTAGAATACAACTGAAAAACAAACAAATCTGTTTGGGGGGGAAAAATATAAAAAAATAAAAAACGTACAATAATCTGGTTGCATAGGTTTACACACCTTTAAACTAATACTTTGTTGGAGCACCTTTTGCTCTAATTACAGCATTCAGTCTTCTTGGGTACACACCTGCCATTAATTAAAGAGACTCTGATTAACCCCAGATAAAGTCCAGCTGTCCCAGTAGGATTTTCCTGACATTTACTCAGTTGCCTGCTACAGCAAAAGCCTTGGTTCACAGAGAGCTTACAAAGTATGAAAAGGATCTCACTGTTGAAAGGTATCAGTCTGGAGAAGGATACAAAACAAATTTCCACAGTATTGGATATACCATGGAACACAGTGAAGACAGTCATCAAAAAGTAGAGAAAATATGGGACAGCAGTGACACTGCAAAGAACTGGACATCCCCCCAAAACTTATGAAAAGACAAGACAAAAACTGGTTGGGGAGGCTGCCAAGAGACCTACAACAACATTGAGGGAGCTGCAGAAATTTCTGGCAAGTGTTGGTTGTGTACTACATGTGACAACAATCTCCCATATTCTCCATATGTCTGGCCTATTGGGTAGGGCTGCAAGACGGAAGCATTTTCTTACAGAGAAAAACATTCAGACCCAGATAAAATTTGCAAACAATGCATAGTCTTCCAAAAGCATGTGGGAAAATGTTTTAAAATGTGTTATCGTCTGATGAGACCAAGGTTGAACTTTTTGGCCACAATTCCCAAAGGTATGTTTGGTGTAAAAACAGCACTTCACATCACTAAAAGAACACCAACCCCAAAGTGAAGCATGATGGTTGCAGGATCATGCTTTGGGGATTGCTTTTCTTCAGCTGGAACTGGGGCTTTAGTCAAGGTGGAGGGAGTTATGAACAGTTCCAAATACCAGTCACTTTTGGCCCAAAACCTTCAGGCATCTGCTAGAAAGCTGAAGATGAAGAGGAATTTCACCTTTCAACATGACAAAGACCCCAAGCATACATCCAAATCAACAAAAGAATGGCTTCACCAGAAGATAGTTAAAGTTTTGGAATGGCCCAGCCAGAGCCCAGACCTAAATCTAATAGAAAATCTGTGAGGTGACCTGAAGAGGGCTGTGCACAAGAGATTCCCTCACTATTTGACAGGTTTGGAGCGCTTTTGCAAGGAAAAGTGGGTAAATATTGCAAGTCAAGATGTGCCATGCTGATAGACTCCTACCCAAGAAGACTGAATGCTGTAATTAAATCAAAAGGTGCTTCAACAAAGTATTAGTTTAAGGGTATGCACACTTATGCAACCAGCTTATTTTACATTTTTTTATTTTTTGTTTTTCCCCTAACAGATTTGTTTGTTTTTCAATTGAATCATACAGGTTATAGGTCACATTAAAGGTGGGAAAAGTTTTGAAATTATTTATTGTGGTCTCATTTTTTTATATCACAAAAACCTGGCATTTTAACAGGGTGTGTGTGGTTTACTATTGGCATTCTGAATCCGCTTTTGTTGACCATTTAAAATGTCGACCTGAAATGCTGAATCCGGAATGCCAAAAAGTGAACCAAGGTGAAAATGAATACATCGACTACAGTGGTTCAATGTATTCGACATAGTAGGAGGTGACGTCAGTCAGCCATGCTATGCACATTGCCTGTTGAGTGTAATGGCACGTTAAAGGTGCATTAATGCTACTATTTTTCAGGGTGGGATACACCCCTCTGCACCCCCCATGTGGTAGGCTGCACCCCCTACCCCCTGCACATTAAATATAACTACGAGATCTCAGTCCAGTGAGGAAATGGGCTAATTCCCTGCTCCCAACTGAACTGCTATCTCCCAGTATGTCAAATCAGGAGTGATCGAGTGTAACATGTCCCTCGATCATTCAAAAGTGATCACTTTTGGTTTAATTCACTGCCATTTTGAAAACAGTGATTCGACGATGTGTCACTCAATACCCTGCACTTTGTAAATGTCATAGTAAACCATATATATATATATATATATATATAAATTTATATGTATGTATGGGGGGGTGTCTGTGTGTGTGTATACACTATCTGTTTAGTGGCTGTGGTAACTTTTAAACCAGTGTTAGGCCTTTTTCCATGAGACTAAGTAATATTGTGGGGTATGAAAATGCATCAAATGCTTTGGATATGTCTAAAAATAAGGATGCAACCATTTTGCTTTAATTTCAGTGGCCAGGAATATAATTTACAAAACTTTGATAATGCTTTTTCTGAGCTATTTCCTTGCCTAAATCCTCAATGTGTTGTGGAAAATAACTTGTTCTCTGTTATTTAATTGATCAACTGTACGTGAATGCAATTTTCAAGTATTTTAGATGGAGGGGACAGGATGGCTAGAGGTCTGTAGCTTGCTAGTTTAAGTGATTTGCTGCCTTTATGTAAGGGAATAACATGGGATTGTTTCTGTAGTGTGGGTACTATTCCTTCTTTGAGAGAGTGATTTATAAGTGCCGAGACAGTATGAAATGACTTCTGCACCTATTTTGAGATTTTCTACTAGTGGGCTATCACATGCAAGAGAGTTGATGATCTTATGCATATCTGTTTTAACACTGCAATGTTTAATATGTTCTGAAATCTCTGAAATCACTGAACAGAAACTGTACTTTGTCTGTATTGCAGTAAAATAAGAGTTTTGTTTTAAGGTTAAGTAGTTATGCTCTGCACGAGTGGAAAGGTATTGTATCTTCTTTCATAATTAATATCCTCAGTTATTGGTTTACAGTAGAAAATAAAGAAAACCACCATTCTTATATCAATGCGCAGAACATATTATTTTTTGCCAGAGAAGTAGCACTTACTAATTGCTGTGAATTGTTTACGTTAGGAATTTGAAAGATGAAAGTATGCAGACATTTCTTATCAGAGGTGACATGTTATTTCATATAGCTGGGACAATTTTTGAAAATGAGCATTCGTTTTTAAGTAAAATAAATATGAGATGTCTAATGTAAGTGCTCTTCATTTCTGGCTTCTCAGGGAGAAATATTGTGTTTTTTTTTTTTTTTTGTTTGTTTGTGATATGCAGGCAAGGATGAGTTAATATTTACAGCAGGGGTAGTTTGAAAATTAGGGCCATGTGGCACTTTCTGTAATGGGAGAACACTGGCACTTCAGAGTATGTGATTTATACTCTGGAGGGTTTGAGAATGAAAAAATGGCAAATTGTGTTTAACATTGTTTAATCGTGTACTGAGAAATAAGAGAAATAAGGCTAAGTTGGTTAATGGGACAGTGTACTCTGGTTTTAGCATTCTGGTGTTTTTACTGATCCAGGTTAATGTTTTCTGTGTTAGAAACAGAGTTATGTTGTAGGCAGCTTTTTCTTGGGATAGAACCTTGGTAGTAGTTATACTAGTATGAGTATTAAAGTTGAGAGCTATGTTCCACTAACAACTTAGATTTTGCACTCAGAGGCTGCCAGTATTACATTTACTAAGTGATCTATGTAACTGTCATTAATCCATTAATTTTTGACATGCCTTTTGACTGCGATTCTTTGGATTAACTCTGAATTTATTTTTATTTTGCTACTTCTGATGTTACACATTTTGAGCGGCCAGGTATACCATATCACTAGAAATGAGACACAGGCTGTAATAAACCACGTTCCTTCCTAGTGGAACTCAAGGGTCTTCTTCCCACCCCAGCATTTATTTGTTTATTTATTTGTCCATCCATCCATTTATTAATTAATTTATTCATTGATCCATTTATTCATTTTTGAGTGGGATACAGCTTAAGTTCTTTACCAATACTGTAAGTATTTATTTATGTTATGAAAAATGTGTTGGATGAAATGTGAGTTTATAAGGTAGATAAATAATGATGCGGTTTGTTGGCTATGAAATGCGAGTTTATAAGGCAGATAACTAAAGATGCGGTTTGTTGGCTCAGTATATAGGTTAATAGGTCTGATGATCAAGCTTATGACCTAATGATCTTTGATAGTTTCATTGATATAATCATGTTAATGTTTTCTATGTCCTACATATATCAGAATTATTTTTATAGGAAGCTAATTATTGACTTATTCAAATATACATTTTTTTCTGTTATTAATATTTATTTTTATTTGTTAGGTGTTATCTCTCATAGTAGTTCATTCTAGACATAGACTTTCAAACACAGATATTGCCTTAGAGACCGGGCAAAAGTCATCTCTATGTAACCTGTAAGACATAGAACAAAATGTTTTTTCTGAATCCTTTCTGAGTAGTTCGGCATATCTAATTGAATTAGGTCCCCTGCATCAGTTTAGTTATGCTTTATTACAAAATTTCTCTTTGATTTTTCATTAAACAGTCAAGCTGATGTATCTAATTTTTTTTTTAAGTTTGATATAACCATCCACTTTATTTACTGGTACAGCTATGGCCTGTTATCATAGGTGAGGGACATGGACATTTCTGCTTCTTCATATTAGTTGTCTGATGTGGTATCAACTTACTGTCATGGCGTGAGAGGCAGTGCCACCTTCAGATTTAAATTTTGTGATGTGTTTGGTTGCTTCAGTGAAGATGAAAGAAAGCAGTAGTCTGTCTTTGTTTATGTTGCAGTTGTTAGACATTGTTAATATCCAAGCTGGGAGTAGGAGTTGGACTTCTACCCTGAAGTTATCCTTTTGCCAGAGAAGTGGTTACTTATCATTGTCATCAGGTATTATAATGTGAGATGACACAAAGTCAGATATTTTCTTATGTCTTCCAGATGTGAATTTACATCTGAATTTGACACACTCAGGCATTGTATATGTTTAGTTTTTTCATTAGTAACTTTGTATCCCAAAGAAATTGCTACAGACTCTATGAGAAGAATTTATTGCAATGATTTTTTTATACTGTTGTGCTCACTTGTAAACCTAACTGTTTTGTTGGCTAATATTAAAGTATCAATCACTGACTGGCTGGATAACTTTATAAGAGAGTTTAAAAGATATGTTTTAAAAGTCGTTTAACTTTTGATAATCTAAAAGGTTTATTGCTGAGTAGCTAGATTTTGACAGCTTTAATAAAATGTAACTTTTATTTTATATTAGCCCTTTCTCTCTCTTAGATATATATATATATATATATATATATATATATATATATATATATATATATATATATATAGGTCTACCTGATTTAACTGAAAGCTTCAAACGCTGACAACGAGAACACCGACAACAGAAGATCAACAACGGAGAAGACCGGCAGTTGAAAATCCCGATGCTGAGAACACAGACATGTCCGTCCCTACCGCACACTTACCTTAACGTTAGGGTCAGGGTGCGGGTAAGGTAAATGTATGATAGTGACGGACTTTAGGTTTAGGGGAGTTAAGTGAGGTAGGGTTAGGGTGCAAGTAAGGTAAGTGTGTGATAGTGACAGACAATGGTTAGGGGTGGATTAAGTGAGTTAGGGTTAGGGTACAGGTAAGGTAAGTGCGCGATAGTGACGGACCTAAGGGTTGGGGTTTGGGTTAGGGTTTTGGTTAAGGTTAGTGCATAGATAGTTGTGTATGTAAGGTTTAGTGTAGGTTTGTAAGGTGTTTGGTGTGCTTGTGTTGTGTGTGTGTGTGTTTTTCGGAAAAGGTATTTGTTTTGTTGATTGTCGGGATTGTGGTTTGTCGGGCATGTGAAGTGTCGTGTTTTTGAACTTTCGGTTTTGTGGTGTCTGTTATTTTGTTGTCGGTGTTTTGGCATTTCGGCGTTATCAGGTAGACCTCTATATATCTATCTATCTATATATATATATATATATATATATATATATATATATATATCATAAACACAAGTATGTATCCTAGTAGGTTGTTTCACCTGATGTTTTTGTAACAGCAGACATCTTGTAAACCCGAGACTTTAGTAGAAAAACAAGAAAATGCATACAAAGCAGGCAAACTCCACATGATCTCTAGACAGGAACCAAACCCACAGAAAGAAATATAACTCAGCCACACATATCGTGTGTGTGTGTGTGTGTGTGTGTCCGCGTGCATGTGAGTGATTTCCACCCCTTTTACCACTTGATCATTTTACTGTGAACAGATTTGCTGTGAACATAGTCTGTAGAATTATGCAGCTGTTGAAGTGTGTGACGATGAATACAACCTAATTCACTGTATTACAGTTTCACCATGGCTGAGAAAACATGGAGTTTATTTCCAGGGGTGTGGTACAATTCCCGGTGTAAAAAAAAAAAAAAAAAAAAAAAAAAAAATATTGAACTGTTATGCAGAGTAGACATTTGTTTTTTTAATAAGAATTGCTTTTATTAGAGCTTTGCAGTTTAAGCAAAGTTGGATGGAAATTAATATGGTGACTGAGTTAGGGAGAGGTACATCTGTTATATTTCAGTAGATGTTTTCTAGCTTTGTGGGTATGTTTATGTTGCAAAATACAGAAGTTATAAATGTTATGGTAATATGTATAAGTTAATTTTTATGTGCATTAGGGTGGATTTGTACCTTATCACAAATGTAACTGTATTGTTTACATTTGTGATCATGCTTTAATTTTTTTTGCTATTAAATGTATTTATTTGATCAGAAAAGAAACAGTATTTTGGTTCAACCAAGTGCATCCACAATCATTAGTACTATACTCATCTATAGGTGTGTGTGTGTGTGTGTGTGTGTGTGTGTGTGTGTGTGTGTGTGTATACAGATCTACTTTTAAAACTCAAATTACCAGAATCGTGAATTTCAGATGATTGAGACGAAAATTCCCAAAATGTTAAAACACTGAAACTGCAAAATGGCGATGTCCAAAAATCGAATTGTAAACCGCAGATGGGACATGTGTATATATCTACCAATGGAGTATGTAACCCAGTTAAATGTATCTACTTTTACAAAGAAAAACATTTTCTTTTAACTGTTAAGTTTAAATCCTGTAAGTTAAAATTGATTTCACTCTGAGTATGCATTACATTTTTACATCTTTATTAACATCACTATAAAATTGTAAAAGTGGACTGTACTATATTTACAGTTTTAATAGAAATGTTTAGCAGTACCTACAGGTATGGTAACTATTCCATTTTTCCAGTTTTAAACAAATTTCTACTTACAACACCAATGTTTTTAAATATTTACTGTTTTTGATAGTGGTGAACATTTTTGTAAATATATAGTATTTCCTTACCTTTTTATGATAAAATTATTTAACAGGAAAACTCTGTAGTCTTTTTAGCATCAAACTTAACGATTGCCATGATGGTAAAGTACATACTACCATTGAAGGTATCAGCATATTTAAGATTATCTTGGCTCTATTTTTTGTATACATGTGCGGTATGATGCAACTAGAGAATTTAAACTTTCAGTGTTTTAACATTTTGGGATTTTTGTCTCAGTCATCTGAAATTCACGATTCTGGTAATTCAAGTTTTAAAAGTAGATTCATGCAAGTATGTGTGTGTGTGTGTGTGTGTGTGTGTGTGTGTGTGTGTGTGTGTGTGTGTGTGTGTGTGTGTGTGTGTGTGTGTGTGTGTGTGTGTGTATGTATGTATGTATGTGTGTATATATATATATATATATATATATATATATATATATATATATATATATATATATATGGGTTCCCTTTTTTAATTTCAAAATACTGAAATCCCGAATTTCAGTATTTTGAAATTAAAATATCAAAGTCTTGAAATACCGGTAAACCAGAAGTGCAAAATTCAAAATCCTGATGTACGGAGATTTTGTATTAGCGCTTCTGGTGTTGTGGTGTGTGAATGGTTAGATGAGAGTTCGGGTATGTATGTATGTGTACGTCTGTTGGTTAGGGGCTTTAGAGTTTGTCAGTGTGTGTTTTTGACTGTGATGTGTGTATGCAAGGGTATGTATAATGTGTGGGAGTGAGTTGTTTGTGTGTGTCTGATTGTGCAATCTCAGAGTTTGTATATATAAGTGCGGGTGTGTGGGGGCCACAGTGTAGTGTAAGATATTATATTTCAGTTTGGGGGAAGTGGTGTGTATGTGTGTGCTGTATCTGTAGTGTAGCATTAGGAGTTTGAATTTCACGGTTTTAGGATTTCGGTGTTTGGTGTCTTTGGCTATGTAATTTCGAAATACTGAAATTCAGGATTTCACTATTTCAAAATTACATAGTGAATCACACACACACACACACACACATATATATAACTTCTTAATTTCAAAAGACCAAAATCCTGAGGTTCAGAATGTGTCTCTGTCTCTGTCTCTGTCTCTGTCTCTCTCTCTCTCTCTCTCTCTCTCTCTCTTGTTCATCCCCCCAAAACTATGTTTGTCTTACTGAAGTAGTTTGTATTCTGTGACGTAAAAACAGGAAGACAAAAAATGCACAAGGGTGTGGAATGATTTCCGTTTTCTATAATAGGATGCTTTTGCAGTCCCTCATGGGTTTATAGGTGCATACTAGGTTAATTGCCTTGAAGGGTCATTTTAAGCTTAACCAGTAACTTGAGGTTAGAATCAAACCCTGTTTATGAGATGAAGACTTTAACCATGATGTCAAACCTACTCCCATAAAGGTGAGAATCAAACTCTATACCTTGTGTCTTAGTAAACACCTTAACCATCATGCCAGACTCCTACCTTGTGCATTTAGATAACCAATCTGTCTGCTAATAAGCCTCATTATTCCATTTTAAATAGTGTTTTACATTGACAGATGCACCAGTACTCCAAATCAGTTTATTTCCTACCCCTGCACAAATATTGTGACACACAGGCATGTAATATATTTTATAATTCAGATTATAAGAAACAAAAACTGATGACATTATTACTGTAGTAAGCTTCTTGTATTATGATGCATTGCATCTGGGTTAATTGTTGTTAAGAGAACCACTGCGGTCCTTCATAATTATAATACTGAACACTGATATACTATTATAGTGATCTTTTTCTTAAAAATACATATTTTCATGTTGAATGATCTGTTAAGATATACCATTCCACTTCTGTTTGATGCCAGAACAGAAGCTGTTAGCTTCCTTGCTTCTTTGCTGAACCAGTGTGTCAGCAGTCATTTAATAATAATTTATGCTATACTTTGCTGTACTTTAAATGGATATAGCTTTCAAGGAAATGGACAATGAATGAAGAAATGCTGAACCATGTTTTATAAATCTTTTCAGAGTTTGCATAGCCATTTTTTTTCTGGGTGGGGAATCCTGATTGAGAAATCCAGGTCATTGCCTTATACAACTGCTTCATCTTAGTGTTCACAACTTTAAACTCGTTGTAACCATGATGGGTGTCATTCAGTTCATGTAATTCAAGCACATGAGAAATGAATAGCCTTTGGCAGAAAGATAATTAATTTAAATAGCAATTTGATTATACATTCTGCAGTGTTACTCACATTATTAGGTATGAAATACAGCCAGTTAAAAATCCTTCTGGGACTTTGCTGAAAAGCTGATGCTATGTATGATTACGAGGCACCTCCACTCAACATTATTTAGTAATACAAAAGGTGCAGAGAGAATATTACTTCAGGTATACAGGAAAATATTTACTCAATAATGGTACTTGTATTTTTTGAACTGAAACATTAAAATGAGAAAACAACTACCCTTCTGCATGGAGACCTCCTCAGTTAGATAAATGCTGTATAATCTTTTAAGCCAATTCAACATCACACTTTTTGTCGAACATTTCATTAAAGATTTGCAGATCAGTATTGTAGAGTACCATATTTAATTACAGGGGAGAGGGTAGAAATCATCTTCAGTCTTTGTGGGGTGGAGTGTAATATGCTAGAGGAAGAGTGCTTAAATGAAATATCAGAAAGCAAAATGTTATAAATTCTACTCCTATTCCGTGATAAATTTAAGTCTTAAATATAATATATTCTTCAAATATATGTTCTTTTAAACATAGCAAACATTCACCCAATCATGCTTTATTTTTATTTTCTGTACTTGAGAAGGTGTCGCAGACTTCAAGTGGGAGACCTTGGGAGACCTTGATTACCGAATATGTATGGCAACTAAGTCTCAGTGCTGCACCTGTGCCTAGGCTGATTGATGACATTTCTATTAGTACAGTGCTGAAACTTTGTACAACTAAGTTATAATTAATTTTACATTTTAATTTTTTAAGGTAAGCATTTTTTTGTCAAGCACTCATTTTTGTGGTCTGTTTTTATTTAGTTTTATCTTCTACAGCTTTGTTGTAGTTTTCCTTTTAAATAATCATGTTAAATAATTCCTAGTTATGCTGTTTAATTAATCACATGACCAGCTGTCTATGTTTTTAAACTTGGTGAAATTCATTCACTGTTTGTTCTGATTAAGTCTGGGTATGTTAACTGGAAAAAAGTACCTAACAGTTTAATAAAGTGCTGAACATAAAAGTTTACTTCAGTGGCAACAGTATTTTCTAGTGGTTTCTTTAGATGCCATCTGTGGATTTTAGTGGCCATCTTCTGTTTTGTTGTTCACTGCTTCATGTGTATACCTTCTATATTGTTCGGTAGAAGTAACATTTAAAACTTATTTGAAGGTTACATTATAATGGCTTTAACACTATAGCCAGTCAACTGCAATTTAGAATGCAGTACAAAGGCATAAATGCAAAACTAGAGAGAGAGAGAGATGGAAGTTTTGACTTACAAAATATTTACAGGTGTTTGTAAAATGTGAACATTCCACAATTTCAGATGTTCTTTACATTGGTGTTCTATTTAAGTCGCTAGATGTGTAGCATCATAGATTTATACTAGATCAGCAGGATAACAATCATTGCAGGCTTCGCCAACATTGCCATACAGGAAGGACCCTTGAAGTTCGACAAATAGTTCAGAAATGAAGGTAGGCGTTAGAAATAATTTGGAAGATATAGATAGAATACTGTTAGCTTGGATTATGGTAGGGGGATGAGCAGACCACCGTTTAGGAGCATTCCTTCTTTTAGGCCTGCATTACTTCTGCAGATAGACGATGCATCTATTTTTGGAGGCATATCCCAATTTGTTTGGCTTGATTCATCCATTTACACTATTATTATGTATCCCCCTCATCACACATGATTTTTGAAGCTAATACACAGCCACACTACATGACCAGCTTACTAGTGGCACCAATAATTTAAAGAAGGACACCCATCCTGGATTTCCCTATTTCAGAAACAAAAATAAATGACCTTGTGCGGTATTATTTTTCAACACAGTTGATTAAAGTGTACATATTTTTCACTGTCTCTTTTATAATGTACTTATATTTTCTTTATTTTAAAACACCTTTACTGAATTATCACTTGTAAGATACATTTTCCATCATTTTGTCACTCTTTGTTTTTTAATCATATTTCTGTGGAGTATCCCACATTGGAAGCAGGAAGTGTTCTATGCCATTTGGCATTCAAAGTTTATGCTAATTGGATTTCTACATTTTTTGCTATTTTGCAAAGGTTTTTAAACCTATTTTCAGCATCAGCAGGTTGATTAGCATGGGGATGTGAAATCAGAAAAATCTGGAGAAGATGAAGGAAAAGAGAGACTACAAGGATAGGACGGCCTGAAATTGTAGTTTGGTGTAGCTAAAATAGAGCCAGTGACTCCTTGTATACATATTAGCTGTTTTTGATTTTGCAGGACATCCTGTGATTTTGTCATATTTTTGCCCTTCCTGTCATATTTTTTTTTTAATTTCTTTTAAATGACTAAGGATTATAGTCGGTCAGTAATGGCGGACAGAGTTTCATGGTTCCTATCATTCAGAGAAGGCATATTGATGCAAAAGTTGTTGTTCTGTTAATTTGTAAGTGACTTAGACTAAAATGTAAATAAATGTCCTTGATTTTAGATATTTATAGTTTCATAGTTTCATAGTATAGTACTAGGCTATCTGCCCTGGGGCATTTGTAAGCCTAGCCATAGTGATGTGGCTTTTGCTACCCCATGAAATGGTACAAAAATGTACAGAATAAATCTAGAATACTGTGCCTCTGTCTAGTAGTGACACAATGAAGGTCCCCTTATATAATAGAATTAGTTTACTGTGCCCCTGTCTAGCAGTGACACAGATGTGACCCTTGGGGTAAACTTATGATCTCCCATCCACTCATCAAATTTCTCTTGAAGAGAGTCAGTGAGGGGCTCTGCCTAATATGAACTGGGATCCTGTTCCAAAGCATGGGAAGCCTCTGGGTTATGAATCTATCCCTCCAGCATGTCCTATTCATACTTGTGCCGAGGTTTAAGTCTTTAGCTCTCGTGGTCCTGATGGATTTGGATTTTTTGAGGTGGAGCATGTCCATCAGATCCTGATTGGACATGGCCTTGTACGTCAGGCAGAGATCACCTCTGGGCAGGCGGTATGCTACTAAATAGAGCTGAAGTTTCTTTAGTCTGGCAGAATAAGACATATGTTGGAGACCCTTGATCCTTTTGGTGAGGTACTTTTGTGGTCTCTCCAGCTGTTGCAAATGCCGGGTGAGGTACATACCAAATGGGGCATTGTACTCAATCATGGGTCTGATGAGGGAGGAATATAGGGGTACAATGACATCCTTGGATCTGGATGTGAATCCCTTCATGATGAGGTGTGCAAGGTAGAATGTTTTTCTAACCACTTTGTCAATGTGGGTGTCAAATGAGAGGTCGCTGTCTACTTGGGTCCCTAGGTCTCTGATAACTTTTTCCGTACTCAGTGGGTTGCTGTCTATGTGATAATTTGTGGGTACTTTGTTTTTCCAAAAGGGATGACTATACATTTTTTGGCATTTAGTTTAAGGCCGTGACTACGGCACCAGTTGTCCATTTTAGTGAGGCCTTTTTGTAGGATGTGTGTGTCTGCTGGTGTATCGACTATGGCGCCTAGTTTGCAGTCATCTGCGAACTTTGTCAGCCACAGCCCTCCCATGTTTGCTTTAACATCTGAGAAATAAATGCCGAACAAGAGGGGTCCCAGGACAGATCCCTGTGGGACACCACTTGTGACTGGCTTTGAGTCTGACATTGCTCCAGCGATTTTAACTTTATGGGTTCTGTCCTTTAGCCAGTTTGCAACCCATTTAGTGACATAAGGGTTTACCTTTAAGCTGTTTAGCTTATCTATGATGCCTGAGTGGGGTAGGCCTTAGCCAAGTCCAGGTATGCTGTATGGACTGCTTTGCCCTCATCAATGGCTCTAGTGACTGTTTCGAAAAAGTCAACCAGGTTTAAAAGGCAGTATCTGCCCTTTACAAAGCCGAACTGGGTGGGGTCAAGTGTCTGTAGGTCCCCTATGTCTCTGTTTATGAGTTCCATAATGATTCTTTCCATAGCTTTGCAGACCAGGCTAGTTAAGCTTATGGGGCGGTAGTTTCCAAGGTCTGTAGAGGCACCCCCCTTGTGGAGTGGGACCACTGTTGCTGTACGCCAGTGTTCAGGTACATATCCCGAAGTAAGGCTAAGGTTAAATAGCATTTTTATGTGTGGGTTTAGCTCCTCTTGGAGTTCTCGTAACACGCACCCCGGGATACCATCAGGTCCCATTGATGCTGTGTTTTTTGCTTTGTTTAGGGCGGTTCTCACTTGGACATCTGAGATGACAGGGAGATTACATTCAGCAGCTGGGATAAGTATTTCTTCTTTTGGGGGTGAAGGAGGGGAGAAATTTGCACTGAACCTGTCAGCCAGAATGTTAGCAATATCTGTGGGTTCAGTGTATTTTTGTTGTTGTGAACCAACTCTGAGCATATCTGAGGGTTTCCGCCCAGGTTTCTAACATAGCTGAAGAAGGCTTTGTGGTTATCTTTAGTGTCCTTAGCGATTTTTCTCTCAAAGTTTGCCTTGGATGTTTTTATGAGAGAACGTAGTTTTCTGCTAATGTTGATCAGAGATGTCTTCCCTTCATGGGATTTCGCTCTAACGTGCAGTAGCTTCCTTCTTTTGTTATACAATTTGTTTATGGCTGAGGTCCACCAGACAGGATGCTTACATTTGGTGGAGAGGGACTTGGATTTGTTTGGGATTGCATGATCCATGCATTCTTGGAGATGTCCATAGAAAGCATTTGTGAAGGATTCGGCATTGTGGGATGTGGTATCCACTGGCACAGTGGGCTTAAAGGATACCATCTCAGTCTTAAGAAGAGTGAAGTCTGCTTTTGAGAAGTTTTTCACTGTGGTCTTTTGTGCTGGGGGTGGAGGTGGGATATGTATATCCAGGGTGATTAGTTTATAGTCAGATCTCACTAGTGAGGGGTATACTTCCGGTGTGGAGCATTTTGTCCCCATGTTTGTGATGATCAGGTCTAGTATATTATCTCCCCTAGTGAGAGAGGTGACTAGTTGTTCCAGTGCATTTGAATTTATGAATTCCAGGAACCTTTGGGCTAGGGTATTAGGGCTAGAATAATGTACCCAATCTATGTTTGGGTAGTTGAAGTCTCCCAGTATGATGGTATTTTGTGATACATTCATATCCTCCAATGTCTTCAGGAAGGCTGAGTGGGGTTCTTGAGATTGGGAGGGTGGTCTGTAACATGCTACCAGTTGTATAGCAGTTTTTCCTATGGTTAGTTGCACCTGTATGGTCTCTGATGCTTCATGTGTTGCTACTAACCTGGAGGTGTGGGTGTCCTTTATGAATATGGACACTCCCCTCCCTTTGTGGTTCGCCCGGGTTTTGGGGCGAAAAGCATGATACGAGGTATAGCCTGGTAGCTGGGGTGCTCTCAGGAGCCTTGAACCAGGTTTCAGTTACTGCACAGACGTCGATGTTCTCCATGCTGAGGAGTGCATCAAGTGCCTGCATCTTGAGATTTAGACTTCTGGCATTGAGCAGCATTACCCTTAGTTTTTTCCATTTTTGTTTTCTAAGGAGGTGGGTTTGTCTTTTGAGCCTTGCCTAAAAAGGCACTATGGGGTGGCAAGAGCCTTAGCCAATATCCGGAAGCCCAGTGGTGACAGGTGTAAGCCATCCCTTGCGAAGCAGCGTGGCTTGTCCAACATATCATCCCAGGCAGACAGACATTGGATCCCCTTAGAATGACACCAGTACTTGAGCCAATTGTTAAAGCTGATCATCTTGTCTTTGTATTGTGGTATCATTCTTGGTGAGGGCAAGATGCTGCTCAGGGTCAGGGTCATACCAGCCTGGGCTACATAATCGGAGAGCTCCTCTATGTCTCTTTTCATGTAGTCCAGGGAGGTACGTCTCGGGTTATTCACACCAGCATGGACAATGACGGAGTCATATTTGTACTTGCTTTGGAGTGACCTGAGTGCGTGTGTTATGTGGCGGATCCTAGCTCCCGATAGACAGCTCACAGTCACCTTCTCCTTGTTCAGCCTGGTCAGTGGGACATCAGTGTGTCTGACTATGGAGTCACCTATTACTAGTGTATTAGGCAAGGTGTTTGGCCTTAAGGGCTGCGATTGGTCGACGCACTGATTTATTGAAGTATGCGTTGCATGTGTTATGTTTTGAGGTGGTGGATTTTTGGGTGTCTGCTTTGGGAGCCTCTGTTGTTTTGGTAAGTTTTTTATTAGAGCCTCCGAGTATGTCTTTGTGTTTTTATGTGTTTGCTTTGCAGTTGTGGTAGGTCTATGTGGGACTGGGATTGTTGTGTGTGTGGTTGCCATCTCCTCCTGTCTGGTCATGCCAGCCCTGAGTTGAGAGAGTTCAGCCTCCAGTTTGGCTATATAGTTGCATCTCTCACATGTATTTGTGTTTGTTGGGAGGAGGAGAGGGTTGTCTGTGTACATGAGGCAATTGTAGCATTGTCTCAAGATACCCAGATTGACCAGCTGAACTGGAGACGAAGCCAGTAATCTACCACTCGACATGCTAGAACAGTATAAGGGAGTGGTATACCTTTAAGGGAAGTGGATATTCACAGGGGTGGTAAGTAGATGTAGTGCTTTACTTAGTATGAGAGTGCTTACTTAGTAGAGAAGTATTGCGAACAAGTGCTAGGCTTATAATACAGTGAGTAGTCTGGTTATACTAAGAGTAGAGCTTCCTTAAGGGAAAATTTGAAGAGCAGACTTGGCGGAGCCAGAAAATGTTTAACCGGCGCTGCCCACAACTGTGCAAAGCCATGCAAACACAGATTTTAAACCGTGAACTACAAAAGAGCTAGAAATGGTCCAAAACAACCAATTACTACAGCTTCTTGTGCTGAGGTCACTTCCCCCAAGGACAGGTAGGCTGCTCAAGGCTCCCCACTCCCACTGGTGAGCAAAGAAACTTCCTTCTATCCAAGTAAGGTAATGGTTATTTTTGGTGATCCATTTGAAGGCGAAAAGCCGAGGTACCAGATCGCAATAAACGCTTTACTGGCATGGCACTGGCTTCTTTTGTGTTGTTATTAATGGTTATTTTTGTCCCTGATTCTTGAGCAGAGAGTTGTGGTTTGGGATAAATTTACATGATTTCATATATTAATCTATTCAAAGTCTTCACAACATGAAAACTTTAAAGTGTAATTTGTAGGAGAAGCTTGTTCCATGGTCAAAATAGATGCAGGTGATATAATTATAACCCAAGCACACTTGTCAATTTTTTGATGCAGAACTGAGACTTTTGAATGGCTATTAAGTGATATTTTTTTTGTGGGAAGGGGTGTATAAGAGATCAGGGTTTTTCACACAGCTTGGAAGGCAAGACACCGGGGACATTCTTAGGTCAAAATGAGCAACAGTCCCAAAGTCTGGGGACTGCTTGTCTCGCAGAAGCCATGGGATCCTAGATGCAGTGAAGTATATTTTAAAGCCTTTCTTTATAACTGCTTCAGTTATGGTGGAAAAGAAACCACTTCTTCTTTTTTTCTCTCAAGAAAAACGTTGTGCTTAACATACAAAGCTGACCAAATGTTAGTACTCAACAAACTGAGAATAAAGATACTTGTAAAATACATACAGAATAATACCTGCTGCTCCACTCCACCAATATAAAAAATAAAAATAAAAAAAAAAGGTAGTCAGCATCTTTGTTCCCCTCTTGTGATAAATTGGGATGGACATTAAAGAACAGTTGCCCCCAGTCATATATCTTAAATGGTTGCTATCATACATATGCAGGGCATGCTTCCTCAACCTCTCCCCCAAAAGACATACACATTTTATGTATACGTCTGATATTGTACCTTGAAAAAGTGAAAGAACAAATGGTCATATTAATATATTTCAACTTGTTGCAGTCAGATACTTATACAAAACATGCCTCCTTATTCCTATCCCCAGAAGATAGTTGTGTATGTCTGTTTTATGTGTGAGAAAAGTGAAAAAAATCACAATAATGTACTACATACACATGTACAAAGGTTTTTTTTCTTGACTGTGGAAATACTTTTGCTTCTGATAAATGGTGGGTAACATAGTATTCTTTCATTTCTAGTAACCATTACTTGTATTATCACTTTTCCTTATGTCTGAGTATTTAAGTTCATAGGAGAATACTAGACTAATGGCCCTAGGGCCTTTACAAGCCTAGTCATGTAAAAAACATGAGCACTCTAATTGACCATAGTTAGATGGTCATTATTTGCAGAGATTCTGTGATCAGCACCGACTGCTCCTGCCCAAGAGAGACATAGGTGCCACCCTCAGGGTGAATTTACACTCACCCATCCAATTGTTAAGATTACACTTAAATAGGGTCATTGAGGAGCTCTTCACCTGAAGTGGGAACTTATTCCAGAGGAGTGTCAATCTCTGGGAGATATATCTGTCTCTCCAACATTTTTTGTTGATATGATAGGCTAGGTTGAGATCCCTGGAGTGAATGTCTCTTGTTCCATTTGATTTGCTGATGTGCAACATTTTTATTAGGGCAGAGTCCGAGACTGCTCTGTAGCTCAGGCCCAGGTCACCTTTCAGCAGCCTGTATAATACAGAATACAGTGACAGGTCTTTCAGTGTTTTCATGTATGACATGTTTTGGAGGCCCTGGATTCTCTTGATTAGAGACCTCTGTGGTCTCTTCAGTTACTGTAGGTATCTGGTGAGGTACATACAGAAGGGAGCATTGTACTAAACTAGTGGTCTGTTAAAGGTTGAACACACTGGAGTTATAACTTCCTTAGTTTTGGATGTGATGCCTTTATTTATGAGATGTGCGATGCAGAAGGCTTTCCTTACCACTATGGACACATGGTGGCAGAAGTTTTGATTTTTATCCACCTGTGTTCCCAAGTCTCACACCACTTGGTTTGAACTTACAGGGGTGCTATCTATATTATAATTAGCAGGGGTGCTATCTATATTATAATTAGCAGGGGCTACTTCTTTGCCAAAGGAGATAATGAGACTTTTTTTGCATTTAGTTTTAGTCCATGACTTTGGCACCAATCATTTATCTATGTTATTCCCTTATGTAATATGTTATCAATATTGGAGGACTCTGATTGTGCCCAGTTTACACTCCTCTGCAAACTTGATAAGCCATAGGCCATCTACTTTCACATGGACTTCAGAGAAATAGATTCCAAACAGTAGAAGGCCCAGCACAGATATTTGCTGTACCCTACTGATAACTGTTCTACTGGTGGAGCTGGACTCCTCAACTTTTACAGTGTGCATTCTGTTGATGAGCAGGTTGGTTACCTATCTAGTGATGTATGGGCTAATCCCCAACTGAGAGAGTTTTTCAATGATTCCCAAGTGGAGAATTGTGTCAAAAACCTTGGCTAGATCAAGAAAGGTGGTATGTACTGCTTTGCCATCATTCAGGGCTTTGGTGACATTCTCAAAGAAGTCCACCAGGTTTAATAAGCAAGATCTACCCTTGACTAAACCAAACTGGGTTGGGTCAAGAGTTTGGAGGTTGCTTATGTCCTTTTTGATAAGGTCCATGATGATTCTTTCCATGGCCTTGTAGATAAGGTTGTTTAGGCTTATGCATCAAAAGTTCCCAGGGTCAATTGATGGACCCCTTTATGCAAGAAGATTACTGTTGCTGTTCTGCATTCTGCATGAACAAAGACGGTGCTCAGGCTATGATCAAAGAGAGTGCCAGGTGGTTCTACTATTTCTTGCTTTAGATTGTTTAGTAAACAGCCTGGGATGTTGTCTCGTCCCATAGAGGCTGTACTTTTGGCCTTGGAGAGAGCTTGTATGACCTGTTCTTTGGAGATATTCGGTAGAGGACTGGTGTCAGGAATGCTTTGGGGGTATGGCTGTTATTGCCAAATCTGTCACCTAGCAGGTTGGTAAGTTCCCCAGGTTCAGTGTGAGTGGTAAAGTCCACTATAAGTTTGGCACACAGCTGGGCATTCCCTTTTAAGTTTTGGATGTAGCTAAAGAATGCCTTATTTTATTTATTTAACATTTGTTTACCAGGACACTTCGACTTGGAACAAAGCCAGTTTTCAGTGGGGGCCCTGGGAGAAACACTCTAGATGCATGTCTTTGTAATGTGGGGGAAACTGCAGCACCCAGAGGAAACCCATACGGATGCAGGGAGGATATGGAGACTCTGCACAGAAGGCACCCCAGCCAAGAATCGAACCAGAGAACCTCTTGGTGGGGGGGGGGGGGTGACAATGCAACCACTGTGCCACTGCACCTTATGATTGTCATTATCTAGGGATGCTAATTTAGGCTTGGAACTAGCCTTAGAGGACTTTACAAGATACCCGATTTGCTTGTGCAGGCTGTGGTGGGTATTCTTTCTCTGTTTAGTAAGTTGTCTCTCTTGTTCTTAAAATCAGTTTCTTTCTTTTGTTATTTAACTTATTTGTACTAGCAGTCCACTGGGTGGCTTGCTTTTTTTTTTTTTTTTTTGAGAGGACCTGGTTTTGGTCCTGTCAAGTACATCTGAGTCAATACAGTTGTTTAAGTGAATATATAGGGCATTTGTGTACTCCTCTGTATAGGAGTTATTTTTGGCTGTATTAGAAGGGGCTTTGAAACCTTTTATACAATTACTTAGTAGGCTATAGTTTGCTTTGGAGAAATGTTTTAGTTTTTTTACTCCTGTGAGGGGGTCAGGTCTGATTTTTACTTCAAAAGAGACAGATTTATAGTCTGACCTTACCGGAGAGGGCAACACAAAGAGGGTAGTAAAGTGACCCTCCCCCATGTTGGTGACCCCCTTGTGGGGGTGCAGACAAATTATTCCAGGGCATTTGAATTAACAAAATCCAAGAATCTCAGAGCGATTGTGTTTGTGCTTTTTTAAGTCACCCAATCGATGGAAATATAGTTGAAATCTCCCATGACCAAGATGTTTGGCTGTATGCTCAATGACTCCAGCAAGTCCAGGTAAGCGGTGTGCTTCTACTGATTCATTGTGGGGGACCTGTAGCTAGCGATGATGTGTTGGAGTATTTTACCTATTGTTATTTGGACCTGGAGTAGATCAAGAGAGTCATACTGTTTAACCAATCTTGATGTGTATTTGGATTTAATGAACCTTTGGTTCTTTCATGTTCATTTTGGGGTCTGAACTAATGTATTTATATTACCTTTACTTCAACAAAGCTTCAGGAAATTTAAGACGGTCCAGAAACTGTTTAATATATCCACATGCGTACCTTGTTTCATCTGTTGGCATAGATTTAATGGTATTAAGGCTACTTATTTCAGGCCTTAAAGTCTAACATTCTATCCAGTTCCATAGGTCTAGGGAACAAGATCAAAGGCCTATAGGTAATCAAGGAACTTGATGCCCCAGATCTCATGTTAGAATTTCCAGGTTCTCATGTATTAAGTCATTAATTCATTGATGGACTGAGTTTCCTTGCAAGGGTACTGTATTTCATATGTGTGGGAGTCTTTGAGATATGAAATCCTCATACTTCTTGTTAGGGTAGGTATTACATTTATTGTGGATGAGTGTTATCTTATATTAGGCCACTAGGAGAATATTCTAAGCAACTGGTTTTGGTAAGATGTACTTTAACCACTTAACTAAAAACTCTTCTCTAACTTGGGGACCCTGAACTGCAAGTTCTGCTCATACTTAGGGATAATGCGTGGTCTTCATGGAAACAAAAACCCTCAGCAGAAAATGATGTTGCCTTTACCTGTCTATGTAACCTATCTAAGCAAGCCATATATAGACACAAAACCAACTACTTGAAAATAAAGCGACTTGCTCCTCTAGGCAAACCCAAACATTTTTTGCAGGAAGCAAATCTTCTCACAGGTCATAAATTCATTGATCCCACCTCCTCTCCTATCACCATCCAGACCCCTCAAGGCTAACTCTCAACCTCTGACTTTCTCAAAGAATTTAGACACCTTCCTAATACTCCATCTTCTACCTCCCCCCCCAACTCACCTAGCTCCCCTCCTTTTATCACCTTATTCTACTTAAAAAAAATGACACACAAAATACTTGTCCCTGTTGTAGAAAATGTATCCCTGATGCAAACAGCCTACTTCCTTGGTTTATATCACTCTGCAAAGACTTTGTTGCGACATCTCTTCTACATAGTCATAATCTGTACTTAATTCTAAGTACAATGTCAACATATGGGGAACTGCCCTGGTTAAACCCCTTCCCAAACAGCCTCAGCCAGTAAATGCCTCTCACTTCCACCCTACACCTGGGAAAAAAGCTAATCTACCACCAACTCTACACTTACATCCAGCAGTACCATCTCCTCTGGCTGGAGCACAATGACAGCACTGTGGTCATTTACATGCAAGATCCTTCCCAACATGGATAAATGAAACCTTTCAGGAGCTCTCTTCATTGACCTTACCAAAGCTTTTTATCTAATCGACCATTTCCTACTCCTTCACTTCCTCCAATAAATTGGGGTTAGCCCCAGCGCTGCCACCTGGTGTTAACATTTCTTAACAAGTAGGTACTTCTGAGTGAAATTAGGCCTAAATATATCGGACAGCAGTCTAAGAATCAATAACATTAAAAACATGTTTCCAGAATGCCACAAAAGGGATGAAACTGAATCAAATAACTGACAAGTAGTTTCAGAAAATCCACTTTAATTATTTGAAACCAGTTTAAATAATTAAAGTGGATTTTCTGCCACCTTCCCTAAAATGTGACAAGATACAGAGAAGAGTGAGAGTTGTTGTAATTTTTCTCCTTTTTGTGAGAGATCTTTGTATCTTCCTCAGTTACACAAGATGTTATGACAGTAGGTTTGCATAAAGGGAACCATATTCTACTACTGGCCAAACAGAAACTGCGCATAGGGGGTCCAATACTTCTGTAGCATGACTCTCAACCTCAAAGAGGATCGATCAGGGAATTCCAGATGCATTATGGACAGCAGCAGCCATATGTTGTCATCTTTGAAACATGGTTAAAGAACAATGATTGGAAACCAGTTCTGTCAGGGTATAAATGTTTTTACTGTAACAGGTAGCCATACATTTCCAGGTGATATGCACTGGTTGGTGGTCACTAAAAATATTAGATAACATGGTTTACATGGAAATTGTTTGGGTTAATGCTGAAGACTAAATGCAGAATATCTGGATCATCAGTGCTACCATCAGCTCCAGCAGGAGATTGTATAATTTGGAGGTAACAAGCAGCAGTCAGTCCTTTATACTCTTTTGTGGAAGAAACCCTTATGTTTTAAATTCGTATAGTATTATCAGTTCCTTCAGAATACACTCTTCATGTCCAGGAGAATATACTAAGGAAGTTGTTATAAGCTTTGCAAAACGTCATATAGACATACCTCTCAAATGTACCTCATTATGAAGACTGTTCCTCCTTTTGAGCTTTAAAAAGCTCATGTTCCTCAAAATTCCACATTGAAGGGGTCTGTCACACATGGAGTTAGGAATTTTTTAAACTGATATCCATGGTAACTAGTACTGAATCTTATTAATTCAATAAAATAATGTCTTATAAGTACATAATAGTACACTTTAACTATCCTGTGCGCTTCCTAGCTGAAGATGTTAGTTAGCTGTTACAGTGTGCAACATTTTTCCCATTTGTTCTACATTATAAAAGGTAATGTTCCTCATTTTGAAGATGGAAGGTTGAGAGCTATGCATATAGATCAGCCTTGAGTGTCAATGGCTATGACAAGCATTATTTTGTGACTATTTATTCCATGCATACAGTTGGAAAATATCTAGAAGTGAGGTCTGACAGCACAGAACCAAGATATCTGCCTGCATTGCTAGTAAACTGAGTTCAGGAAAGTTGCATGCCATGGGTAAGGTCTGCTAGGAGGATAGGATGAAGTGAATGATGGCCAGCTCCCCTATCTGGGGGTGGGGAGAACTACTGACTGTAAGACTTCTGGTGGAAACCAGGAGTAGCAAAGCTCAGTAAGTCCTGTAAAGAGGGAATGACAAACGTGCTGATGTCATTAGCTGTTGTTCTAAGCTTACACCTTCTTTTAGGTTCCTTTCTCCCCAACAATAGTTTTTTGCATTACAGAGGGGCCAGCCCAGTGAAGAATCACATCAGAGAGTGCTTGGGTGGTGCTAGGTGTTCAGGTTAGAGGAGACATATCTGGAAGCTGGCTTGGAGGTGCAGTCTAGCAAAAAGTGTGTGTCATATATATATATATATATATATATATATATATATATATATGTATATGACTCAAAAGAACGAACAAACTATGTACTCAACGACAAAGCGAAAGCCACCAGCTGGAGATGAAATTAATTTATTTTGTACAAAAACAAGAAACGAACTTTAAAATTTACAAGAACACAAATAAAAGTAATGCAAGCGCTTTCGTTTAATTGATATTAAACTTCATCAGACAGTGTTTTAAAAATAGTCACTTCCTTTTATAATCTCCTGTAATTCCAAAAAAACCCCCCGCCATATGGCTATTAAAATCTCGCGCATGCCTAATGATACCATAAGGGAAGATAGAATCAAAAATGATTCTCTTTATATTAAATCTATTTAAACTTTATGGTTTTAAAATTACACCTCCATTATGAATCAAATATCCAAATTTTATTATAATTAACTATGTAAACAATCAATTATTATTTAATTAAAAAAATTCTTAAAATTACAAAAATATATATTTGTTTGTGTCTTTCGGCTTTTCCCGGTTAGGGGTCGCCACAGCAGAACTCCAGTCCGCTAATGATTGGTAGTTGATTTTTACATGCCGATTTACCAGCCCTGATGCACAACCTTCAAAGAAGATACGCCCATTCACGCATGTCTCCATGCAGAAGACGCTCTAGCTGTGAATCGAACTGGACAGCGTCTTACTGTGAGGCGACAATGCTACCGCAGCACCACCACCGCGGATCTTACAAAAATATATATAATACTACTATTAGAATTTAAAACTATTTCGTGAGGCTGGCATCATATATTAATTCATATATTAATTTATTAATATATTAATATATTGATTTTTGAGATATTCATATATATTTATTTAAATACAAAGTATTTAAATAAATATATATGAATATTTCAAAAATCAATTAATATATTAATAAATTAATAATATATGAATTAATATATGATGCCATCCTCACAAAATAGTTTTAAATTCTAATAGTACTACTGACATTTTCTATATAAGAATTATATATTAATTATGGATAATCAATAATGATAAATTAACAATTTTTTATAATATATATAAAAATATAAATATAATTTAATTTAATCTTTGATTTTCTTTCTATTTAATGCCTTATGTTTTAAAATTGGGGCTATTGAACTACGTTCATTAATTCCGGCCATGTATCCGCTTGTACTTTAATTTGCCATTGTAACTCTTTTTGTTCTAAAAATAAGCCCCAAGGATGTTTATCTTCTATTTCTACATGGTCAATATAAAATAAAACTGATGATTAATGAATTCATTAATATGCTTTGCTAAGGCATTTTTTTGTTTTATTTTTCTTTATAGAATATTCAAGTTCATAGATCCTTTGTGATAACGCTCTCTCTGTTTTTCCTATATAAAATATAGGGCAAGAGTTACACATCGCTAAGTATACTCTTGCTTTAGATTTACAATTATATTTGCTTTTTAAATAGTATTTTTTATTTCTTAAATAAAAATAATGTCCTTCTTTAATTTTGAAACACCAATTACAGGCTCTACATTTATTCATCCCTTTAACTATATTTCTATTTTTTATTAATACATGGGATTCCATTTTTAGTATGTCCTTAAAACTTATACCAAAAATAGTTTATAGAAAAGGTAGATCTCCTATATACTTTTTACATTGTGGGTCATCCATAAGTATTGTCCAATTATTAATAAATAGTTCTCTTAACAAATAATGTTCTTGAGAAAAAGTAATAATTAAGGCTTTTGCAAAATTATTCTTTTCATCTTTATTTATCACAGCAGTGTTTTGATAATTTATTTTATTAGATGTATCGGTTTTTATACTCACTACTAAATCTTGTTTATGTAGAATGGGCTTAAAATGAGCACTTAATCTTTTATGCGTTACTTCTAATATTAATGCATCGACTAATACTTATGGATAACATTTATTAATAAACATACTTCTTAAAAAATTACATTCTATTTCGAATTGTTCAAAATTAGTAATCATTCGAGCAGCTCTAACTACTTGTCCCTTCACTACGGATTTTTTCTGATGTTCAGGGTGAGAGCTGTTATAATGAAGAAAACTATTTGAATATGATTCTTTTCTATGAATTGCTGTAATATATGTTTCCTTGTCTAAATCTTTCGTAAATTGTATATTTAAATAATTGATACTATGTTCATTAATAGTTCATGTAAATTAAAAAAATTCTGTAGTTCCATTAATATATATTAAAAATTAATTTAAAACTTCTATAGTACCATTCCAAATGAGGCAGACATCATCTTGAAAACGATGATTAAGATTTAATAAATGTAAAATATTTACTATTAAAAACATATTTTTTCTCCCAGAAAGCCATAGCAAGGGTTGCATATGTGCCTCCACACGGAGAGCCCATTGCAATACCTTTTTTCTGCAAAAAATACGTTTTATCAAACATTATAAAATTATTATTCAAAACTATTTCCAAAAGTTCTATTATAAGGTTAATTAATTCCTGATTAACATGATATTGTGTTAATAATTCATTAACCCATTCAAGACCCATTATTTGGGGTATAACTGTATAGAGATCACATACGTCTATTGTCATTAAAATATCTTTCTTATTAAATTCTACTTCATTCATATGTTCTAAAAATGTCCATGAGTCTTTACATATATATTTTTCATTTTTTTTATAATCTTTTTTAACTCATAGTCAACATACTTAGCACATACTGACATAATAGAATCTCTCCCGTCTACTAACGGTCACATAGGTGGATCTCTTATATTTTTATGTACTTTTGGGTTTCCAAAAAATATAAGGATTCTGGGACATATAATATTAAGATAATTAAATAAATGTATATCTATACGCTTATCTAAAAACATATCATATATTTGAGTATATATTTTTTATATGCTATATTCAATTCATTTATGGATATCTGTTCATAAGTATCAGTTTCCCAAATTAAATTTAATTTGTGGTTATATAATTCATTACTCATGATTACAGCTCCTCCACCTTTATCTGGCTTCATGATTCTAATTTTTTCTGTTTTTAATGTTGTTAAAATATTTTGTTCTTCATCATTCAGATTTGATAAACTACTGGTTTCTCTACCAAATTTATCTAAATATTTCAATTGATATTCACACATTTTTTCACATAATAAAAGTTTTGGGTACAAAGGTAGATTAAAGGTACTACTAATATTAAATTTACTAGACTCATTATAAATATTATCATGATGCATTAAGGTAAAATTAATTTTTCTTAAAAATTATTTTATATCTATCATTACAGAGGTAAAATCAAAAGGTTTTGAAGGAACAAAGGTGTAGCCCTTAGCTAATAGATTGGCTACATCTTGATTAATTTCAATTTCAGAAAAATTAAAGACTTTAAAATCACCACCTTCATTTACTGTAATATGTTTAAAATCATCACACATTGTTACTTTTGTTATTACATATTTGGATATCGTTCACAACATTAACTTCATTTGGATCCAACCAAAAGTTATTGTTTAAGTTCTCCAATGTTTGTCTTTGGGTTTGGCCCCTTGAAACCCCGCTGCTTGATGATTCAGATAGGGGTTTTTATTTTAAAGTCTTTCAGACCTTCTCAATTCTGGGAATTCTTCTTCATATGTCAAATCAATATGTTGCCCAAAGTCTTTGTTGCTCCAAGTCTCTATGTTCATCTGTTCTAATTTCTTTATTCGATTTATTGTTATTAGAGACATATGGTTTATTTCTTCTTTGCCCTCCTGGAAGTTTCAGGTATGCTATTCCATTTGCATACTGATTAAGGTTTCTCTCTAATTTATTCATTTTCCCAATTTTCAATTTTGTTATCTGCTGTTCGATACTGTTATATATCCTAAGCATCTCGTATTGAATATTATCATAAGAAACATCAGCTCTAATGTCCTTATCAAGTCGATCCAAATCAACCATAATTTGTTCGATATCTATTTCATTATATTTTATTATTAAATTAAGTAGTTCTTTCCCGCTCTTATCAAACAATTGCAACAGTTCTGTGTGAAATGGAGAATTATAAACTAAACCTGTGGGGAAGCGCCAAAACTGCAACCCTTTAGGTATGATATTATGTTTAATGCATTCTTTTAGATATGCATTCCCTAATTGCAATTTTTTACACTTAAGCAGTTTATAATCATAGTCATTTAACTTTGAGTCTATTGATTATAGTACCTTTACTCAGTCCACTTGAAAAGGCAAACGATGATTCCAGCCATTCATTTAAAACTGAAATTTCATTCCTTATACCATCTTTGTTCTTAGAAAAGTGCCCCAAGGCACGAGATGGCTGGTATCCTCTATTATTCCCTTGCACTTGCGAATCAGTACTTTGCATCTGGTCTTGCAAACCAGTTCCAGAATTATCAGTATTAGAATGATTACCATTCCCCAGGCATGCGGGCGTCAGGTTAAAATTACAGGCGCCATTAGATGTCACAGCGTGCAAGCTCCCATTTGCACTATTATTTTTTGAAGCATTAAGTCTCTGGTATAAACCATCTACTCGCTGAGTAAGCTTCATGATTAAAGCTGTTAGATTTCCAATTGACCCCTCGGTCCTTCGAAGTTCGTTTTGTTTTTGTACAAAATAAATTTATTTTGTCTCCAGCTGGTGGCTTTTCGCTTTGTCGTTGAGTGTGTATATATATATATATATATATATATATATATATATATATATATATATATATAATGTGTGTAAATTATATATATATATATATATATATATATATATATATATATAGAGAGAGAGCGAGAGAGATTTCTTTACATTGAACAAGTTCATTGGTGATAACAGCTGTCTAAAAAGAATCAATCCTAAAGTGATTGCTGTTTGTACTTTTCTTGTTCCACTGAGGAAAGCCATGTTAGGCTGAAACCAGTCTGGATTATTGAATTGTTCGATATGTATTAAAATACTTTTTTACCTTAATGTTGCTGTAGTTTTGTTGCTGATATATACTGAGTTTTGTGCTGGCATGTTTTCAGTTACTGATATTTGTAACCGGACAATTTCTCAGAAAACCGGACAGCTGGCAACCCTAACATTCAGTGAAATGTGATTCGGTAAAATAAGTTTTCAGTGATTTGAACTTTCAGTGATTTGTTGAAGGTGAATTGAAATTCAGTGAAATGTGTTTTCAGTAAATGAAAGTAGATCAATATACTTATATATGTATGTATGTATGTGTATATATATTTTAAATATATATATATATATATATATATATATATATATATATATATATATATCTATATATACATACACACCTATATATGTGTGTGTGTGTGTGTGTAGGGGAGGTATATTGCCTTGAGTCTGTGGATCCTTGCTTGAAGAGTGCCATCAAACTCCTCACTTCCAGTTCTATCCTGCTGTATTAAAGTCTGTGTTTGGTAGGTATGCTTTTAACCAAGTTTCAGAGACAGCAATATGTGCAAGCTTCTGTTGTCAAACCATACCTGAAATGCATGCATTTTACTTCCCTTAGCTTTTTGTCAGAAAGAAAATGCTTACCATATTCTTTACTCTCGGCTGCATACTTGTGAACAATGTCATGGTATTCCCCATTTGCAAGACATGAATGTTAAGAACTTCTACCTTCAAATTGGTTCCTTAGTTTACATTTCCATATAGTATTGTGAACAAGAAAATGCACAGCATAAAATTAATTTTCAATAATAATGCTGGGATAAAAATCCATTTGGCCAGCTTTAAGTGTTCAACAATAAAAATTGCCCATCCTACATTCCATGCAGCCTACAGCACTGGGTATGTAAGTAAGGGAGTCTGGGGGGGGGGGGTTCCACGTTAAGAGCCATGTGACAAGAATTCAGTATTCAGTGGTATGCAGTGCAATGCCAATTGACCAGTATGCCTTTGGTCAAAGTTATTTGTGACATCTGAAGTGTAAAAATCAGCCCAGATCCATGCAAACATAGCACAGAATCACACTGGAAGCCTTCTAACAGCTATAGAATGCATTACGTTGCTAAACAAAGCAACAACTATTCACAAAATGTAGCAAGGCAACATGTCAGTTTTAAATGCTGTTGATTGTTTAGATATGCATTTTGCTTTTAACATTCTTTGTATGGCACTGTGAGCTGTGCTGTACCTATAAAAGCTCTTTATTCACATTGTTATACTTTTTGTTCAACTTGCAATGCACCTGGTTAGCCAGAACTCACCAGGTATTACAAAAGCTTATAATTGGGTCTCAGAGTGGGTTATGCTCCTGAAATGTTTTCCAAGAAATTCACCTTTGGCGCTTCACTCTCATAAGTTCCTTCTAAGACATCATTAGTTCTACAACTAAGAGCACGTTTTTTTTCCAAACACTGCTTTGCAGGGCACATTAGAATTGCATTCTAGCCACATGAGAATTATTTGTGTCTGAAAATTAAAAGTAAGCATTTGTAAAAAAATCTAGCAATAAATGATTTTGTAGCTTATCTTATATTCGGAATATACTGCAGTATACTTGCTTTATATTTTTATCCATTTTATATTCCTCATTTCTATTGACATTATTTAACATAGCGAGACACGTTTTTAAAAGATCTTCCTTTCTCCGTTGCTTCCACCCACAGCTCTGATGTACTGCGTAACCATACACATACGCAGTACATCAGAACTGCCACAGAATACTGGACAGCTGTGGAAGGGCAGCAAGGAGGCATTATACAATGCCATTATTTAAGAAAAGTAAGTATTTTTTTTCTTAAATAATGTCATTGTATAATAGCAAAAACCCACTTCTGGGTGTGGGAAATGCTGGATTTACCCACGGTTGTCTTTGTTTGGCCACTGTGGTTTCATCCTCATGACCAAACCACACCAACCGTGGGTAAATCCAGCATTACCCACACCCAGGCGTGGGTTATTGCTTAAATGATCATCCAAACTGCCTAAACCTACACAAACTTTGAAAAAACAAGATTCTCTCTCTCTGTCTGTGTCTCTCTCTGTCTGTGTCTCTCTCTCTCTCTCTCTCTCTCTCTCTATAGAAAACCCTCCTTGAATAATTGAAATTATGCTGGCTTATGGCTCCACACTTGAAGCCTTTCATTTTGATTAAGTGTCTGCTGAGACTTTAGCCTGTCACATAAAGTCCTCTTTGTCACCTTAACTAATGAAGTTTGGCATTGATTTTCTCTTAGAGAATTAATGTCTGTGAATATACAGAAGCTGAAGATAAAAGCAGCACATGTTCTCCCTTCTCTTTTACTCTCTCATAGGGCTTTTCAATTAATTTTTATTTTCTTCCTTTGAAATAAAGAATTTGAGAAGTTTCTCTGCAACAAAGCAGAAATTTACATCCATGTTCTCTGTAGTTTCAGTAATTTTCATTGCCATAAAACTTCTGCTTATAATCAGATGACACCATCATTTTCTTGCTCCCAGAGCTGTAGCTTGACCCAACAGGATTGAATGAATTATCTTTGATTTTGTTTTATCACTATTTGCTGAAACTCATCTGATTTGCATGGATCAAACCAGCAGTGCCCTGCAGTGTTTATTTTTGTCTTTTTTCCATTTTTTAAGTCTTTTGGATTGTTAATACCATAACGGGAATGGATCCCATTTCTAAGTCAAAGGTATGATTAAAATTCATGAAATTAGTATTGTTTCAGTCTTTGTTAGCCAGAAGTGCTCTTCGCAGCACCCACAATGTGACTACTTCTGCAGTTCATATGAAGTTACATGTATCGGTAACCTAACTACGATTGTAAATTATTTTTATAAGAACTGTTGCTCCTACTACTTTTGGAACTCTCTGTGCATCCTTCTTCTACATTGCCCTCATCTCTGCCTACAAATCCTGGTATTTTATGACTTTGTGTCTCTCTGTAAGACACTGTAGTCACTGGGTGTAGCAATTTCAATGATCAATGCTACTTTTGTTTTCTTTTCATGGACTACTATATGTGGTTTTCTCACATCTATTTTTTGAATTGTTAGTAAAGGTCCTCTTTTTTATATAAATGTCCTCATTTTCTATAATGCTTTGTGGCTCGTTTCCAATGTTTTTCAGCTACTTCAGTATTATAATGTTTGCAGAATCCCAAGATAGCAGTCTTGCCACATTATTATGCATTTCAGCATATAGTTCTTCTGCAATTAGTAACCAGCAACAAGGTGTGCGACTGTTTCTAATTCTGTTTTACAGAACCTACTTTTGTCTGTTTCTCCCATGTTCAATGGACGTTGTAAACCAGTGTGTATGTAGTCTACTATATTGGGCAGCCAATTTTAACCTTTCATCTTTTGTTTTAAATTCACCTCTCCTTATTTGCACATTCTATCCTGATCGACATGAATTTGTTCCAAGAGGTTTCTGTACTTTCAACTATATTTATGCATCTTCAACATTTCTTGCCTTCTCATCTGATCTTTCACCTTATATTCTTTCTTTTTTTTTTTTTTTTTTTTTTTTTTTTTTGGCACGTTCAGTTGCTTCCAGATTTTTATCTACTTCTGGTTTGATTTCCATTCCTGCTTGATGCCAATATGCTTCTGCTAAACTAAGCAGGGAAGTCATCATAGACTTATTCTCATGTTTTAAAACTTTCACTATGTTTGGGTCTTGTGAGGTTAGCAGATATGTATGCAGTCCTACGATTGCAGATCTATGCATGTGATCTGTTTTGAGGAGGCCCAGACTTCCTTCAGAATGAGGAATATATAGTCTTGGGATGCACTGATTCTTATAAATCATTTGATAAGCATGAAGCATTTTTTTTGTTTGCCTGTCCAAGTGATCCAATACCTTTTTGGGGTCAGTCACTCACTCCAAAACTGTAAGTTAGGACCGGAAGAGCAAATTGGTTTATAGCATGGACTTTGTTCCAGGATGTCAGAGCTCTTTTTAATATTAATTTGAGTCTTCCAAAATATTCCTAAGTTTTATTTGCATTTGTTTGTTTTATTGTTTTTCCCTCATCAATTCCCAAATATTCATACACTCCATCTTGCCCAAGTTCTTTTATGTCACATTCCTGTCCCAAACTGATGTTTTCTTGGTGCTGCAGCTTTTCTGCTTTTAAGGCTGCTTTTGCATGTTTATCAAGACCAAATGACATTGGGCCAGATTCACGAAGGCTTGCACAGAGTCTAAGAGTAGTGTAAGACTCAAGACAGCCAATATGTCTGCTGAGCGATCCAGGAACAGCCGGCAGGGGCGTGCATGAGAGCTCCTAAAATGACTCTTGCACGGACAGTGTTAGTTTATGCAAATTACCTCATTTGCTGATGAAAGCTATGCAAATGAGGTAAATTTGCGATCCAGGAAACACTAACCTGTCCGAGTAAGAGTAGTGTTATTTTCAGAAATGTACTCGGTTGGTAACTGAGCACCGTTCTGCAAATAGCAAAATGGAGCAATGACAGCTCCAAATAAAGGATGCATCCAGTTGAGGAAGCATGCCAATGGCCATATATAAGGCCATTGGCATTTATATGTGTTGCAAAATAATAAAAAATAAAAACATTTTTTCCCCGATCTCCGATGTTTTAAGTGTAGCTCAGTGTCGCGCAAACATGCTGTGCTCTTAAAAAAAAAAAAATATAAAATAAAAGCCAAAAATAGGCATTTTATTACAAATATCCATCTGCCATGCAAGTGAATGGCAGGCCGAAGACAACATGGCTACTGAGTAGTGGTTGCTAAGGGGGGAAGCTCAGTGTGAGAGATGTAACCAAGCATTAGTAGGCAATCCTATGCAAATGAGTATAAGGATAGTGAATCCCAATTTTCCCTGCCATGTGAACCATGTCCCTAGAGTGTAAGAGTAGGATTAGGGGAGTATCAGAGTAGTAGATAGGTGACATCATGAGGGGGGTATGTATCAAAGACTGTAAGCTTATTGGAGCAGAGTGGCATGTGTTTGCTGTGAGTTACACAGGACTGGAAGAGGCATGTCTACAGGTGTCTGAACTGAAACCAAGAAACCGAAGGCGTACACTGTGACTACAACCAAAGTTTCTTGCAAAGATGCTTACACTGTGTGCACGCCTGTACACCCGTCTAAGCCTGTGTGCACGTGTGTGTGCCCGTGTAAGCCTGTGTGCGTGGATGTGCACCCGCCTAAGCCTGTGTAAGGCTGTGTGCACGCTCGTGTGCGTGTGTTTGCGCGGTGCTGCCCCCTGTGGAAACAGAAAAGGGAAAAGGAAGGAAAAGTAGTAGTAGTAGGAAGTTAACCAAGGAGAACTAGCAGAGCTGTCAGGTGAAAGCAATCAGAATCAGCCAATTACACAGGCAGTACACTAGCCCAGCCCAGCACTTAAAACTCTGCAAACAACATTCCCTCATGTTTTACTCAGAAACACTGCAACACTGCAGTATACAAAGAGAAGTGAAAACTTAAAAAGCTTAACTGAGAAAAAAAATGTTAGGGGCTGCCATTGCTTTTATAAGGCAACATGTACAAGATGCTGAGGGTGGTGCCATTGTGGATGTTGCTGAGCAACCCACAGTGAGGAGACGGAGAAGAGTGTACAGACCCAGGGTAACCTACCAGGGGCTACATGAGCTGGAGATTGTGGAAAGCTATAGAGTGGACAGAGAGCTCCTGCAGCAAATTGTTGAGCTGTGCAGGCCACGCCTCACACACAGAACCAACAGAGGGGAAACCATCCCAGTGGAAACCAAGGTATGTGTTGGCCTAAGAATACTAGCAACAGGTACCTTCCAGAGACCAACTGGTGATATGATGGGGATTTCACAGGCATCAGCATCCAGGGTACTGCACCAGTTCCTAAAATGCCATGTCAGCAAATGTCGGTGATCATGTATATTTCCCCAATTCCCATGAGGTATTGGCCAGCAATATGCATCTCTTCCAGCAAATAGCGGAATACCCTGAGGTAGTGGGTGCAACTGACTGCACGCACATACGCATCAAAGCACCAGCCGGTGAGCAGGGTAGGGCCTACATCAACCGCAAATACTTCCACTCCATCAACTGCCAGGTCATGTGCAATGCCCAGTGCATAATACTGAATGTGTGTGCTGGCTGCCCTGGAAGCTACCACGATTCCCATATCTGGCATCTGACGCAGCTGTACCAGACATTTGCCAATGGGGACATCCCTGACGGTCACCTAGTGGGGGATGCTGGATACACACTGGAGCCGTGGCTGATGACACCCATCAGAAATGCACACACACCTGAACAAGAACTCCATAATGAGGCACATGCACAAACACGAAATGTAATCGAGCGTGTGTTTGGGATGCTCAAGTCACGATTCCGGTGCCTGGACACATCCGGTGGAGCCTTGCAGTACTCACCAACTACATGTACCCAAATTGTCATGGTATGTGCCATGCTACACAATATGATCCTGTGAAAACAGCTGCAGCAGGAACAGCATGGGGCAGGGCCAAACAGCCCCCCACCATTGCCAAGGCCTGCACAGGCACAGCGTGACTCAGAGGAGTAACCACCTGAGCCTGCCCCAGTAGGCAGAAGGAGGCATGCCCAGTATGCCTTGGCCTTGGCAAAGAGGCAACACATAGCACATATACTGGCTCAGTAGGAACCCTGGAAATGATACCTCTCTCTGACTCGCACATAAAATAAAAGGGATGCCTAACTTGACACTACCTGTTTCCAAACATGTATAGGGAGTATCCGACACAGGCAGCCCTGCAGCACCACCGGAGGCATCATTGCCATGTTTTAAGCAATATAAAGCAGTGCTAAGCAGCATTTACCAATATTTAGTGTATGTAAACAAAATCGTCCGTGCTAACTAGCGCAATGTTGGGCAACGTTGAGCAATGTTGGCCAAGGTTGGGCAAAGTCGTGCAAAGTTGAGCAAAGTCAGGTAAACATGCTCATATTTGCTTTACTGTTCCTTAAGCAGTCTGCTTTGCCCAGCATGAAAATAAAAATCAGTGACAGGGCTCAAACCCAGGATACTGTGCACTATAGTCACAGTACTGAACCACTAAGCCATGATAGCATTTCAGTGGCACAGACACAGCAGGACAATTGTATAGTAATGCAAACACAAAGAAATGCTGTATCATGTCCCTAAAGAGGCATATGGGTAACCGCCCCTACAGGCCTATGCAGACAGAGAACATCAGGCCAGGTGGTGTGATGTGGGTAGTGTAGGCTATGAAGCTGCAATCTAATATACGTGACACTGGACACTAGGATCTGTAGCACAGTAGTATGCCTCAAGCCAGTACGTTAGGCAACAGTACAGACTGAAATGGTGTATGGTACATAGCAGTGCAGGCATAGCAAATGTGTATAAGTGTCAGGTGAAACCCTCATCCTATGTACACCCACAGTAACAAGCAAGTGTGCCCCTGGGTAGAAATGTAGAAAGAATAGCTGTCCCCCCTGTATGCAATAATGTTAGTCTATGCAAAGTGTCTCATGGAAGCCCTGTGGGCACAGCATGATCCCTGTTGATCTATGACACAAAGGTGAGCCCTGCTGTAAAGATACAGCTTGACTTTCCATACACATATAGTATAAATGTCTATACTGGGTGTGCTCACACACTCCAACAAATGTAGTGGATTTCATTCAGCATCAGACTGAAAGGTCATACTGGGCATGCTCACACACTTAGAAAATGAAGCAAATGTCAGACAACAACATACTGAAAGGTCACACCGGGCATGCTCACACACATGCCAAATACGGAGGTGATAATAAGGGATCTATGGACAAATGTGGATAGACATCTCTACTTCCAGAAACACATTCACAAAGTTGTAAGAAAATCATGCTATGTTTTCACATAAACTGCCAAGGTCTGTGCATGTAGGTCAAAGGAAGTTCCCAGTACTCATCAGTCATCAGACCAGTCAGAGAGTACCACAACACACTTGTGATAAATCAGACTAGGCATGTTCAACAGCCAGAAAGACCACTGAAGTACCCTAACAAGAGGATTACTGGCCTCAAACAGTTGCCTCATGCAACAAGACTGAATGTAACCCAATCTGTACTCTGTTGCATGCTGTCTACTCAGGAGATCTCTGCCCAACAGACAGGTCCATGTTATGGCTACACTCAGATCTGTTCTGATATACAGCTCAATGGCACCAAATATACAGACCCAACTGATATTGCCAACATCCTGGCAGATAGGATCACTGTTATCTGTACTCCCCTCTCACCCATGAAAGAGCACACCTCTATAATGGAAGACTGCAAGGTTGCTGTCATCATGGCTGCACAGGTAAAAAACAATCTCCAAAGCCAGTATCACAGCAGCCATGGGACCAAATAACTTCACAGGCTGTGTTCCACACAAACCACAGAACTAACAGGCACCGCACTGACGTACCATGTGCAGTCATAGCCTCACCTCATGCTTTGTGCCTGTTGAATGGTGCACAGTGACGGTTATCCCACTACACAAGGGTGGAGACACCACCGACCCCAGGAACTAGCGCCCCATCAGCCTGACGAGCCCGCTATTCAAGGCCATGGAATGTATCATCATACAACATATAAACAATTACATTTGTAATCCCCAAACCCTGGACCACAACCATGTTGGGTTTGTAAAATGCAGATCATGTCACCTAAACCTGATAGATGACATTGAAGCAGTCAACAGAACTGTCGACAAGGGTAAGGTGGTTCAAACAGCCTATGTTGATCCTGCTACAGCTTACAACACCACCCCACACTCTGGAAATATAGATAAACCCACTAAACTAGGTATAAATTGCTATGGCATAAGATGGGTTGCCAACAGGCTTACAGACAGAACACACACTGTGAAAGTAGCAGACTCCAAGTATGACTTTGGACCAGTGATGAGTGCAGTACCACAAGGTCCAGTCCTGTGTCTTGTCCTGTTTAGTATGTACTTCCCTGAAGTAAACTTTAACATGGAAGGTCTGTGGCTACAGAAGTTGCCAGAGGACTGCAAACTAGGAGCCATAATTGTAAACACTAAAGATGTGGACATCCTAAAAAAGGGCCTCACTGAGGCAGATGGCTGTTGTCAAAGCCATGGGCTCTAGCTCAATGGCAAAAGGTGCATTGTCATCCCCCTTGTTCAAACCTCTGTAGCCAAGAACTACAACATAGGTGGTAGTATACTTAACACTGAAAGTGTGACAAGAGACCTTGGGTCACAGGTGTACACTGGACACAACTGTGATAATCACATCCCCACACTAGTCAGGAAACACTGCTATGTGGCACACCTCATCACAAAATGTGTCTCATGCAGGATAGAAGAGGACATAGTTCCCCACTACTCATCACTCACTAGAACTATAATAGAATACAATGCCACTTTTGCTATGTACCTCACAAGACAACTACAACAACTGTAAAGCCTGCAGCAATACCTCACAAAGAGCATTAGCGGCCAGAAATACATGCCATACACAGACCATCTCAAAATGCTCCATCTGTACTGCCTTGCATATCACCTACTCAGATGTGTTCACTGCCTAACATACAAAGCTATGTCAAACGCAGAGCTGTTGGACATGCTCCACGTAAAACACTCACAATATCCCTATCCTTTGGACCCAAAACCATGAGTGAAATACAAAAGAAAGGGGTGTACCCATTTACCATATGAATACCCACACCTTCAGGTTATTGGCACAGCATGAGTCCTTGGAGACCATGCAAGTGCAACTAACATTGGGCAAAGATGCTCATCAGATTGTAGCCTGCTACAGATCACCTACCTTGTCATAGGAACCTCACTCAGTATTCGTGAGAACAGTGGAAAATATAGAGGTCTTATCAAACACCATTATATGAGGTGATTACAACTACCCAAACAGTGAGTGTGAGAATTACTTGTGTACAACGTCCTTTGCCCAATGTTTCCTAGAGTTTAAAAGCTCTAACACCCTGGAACAGCTGGTCACCATGCCCACTAGAGGTGACACCATACTGGACATGATCATCACCAACATGGGGTACAAGTGTTCCACAACAGAGATAAAGCCCTTGCTGGTAATATCAGATCATAAAGTAATCACACTGGACATCCACATCCCGACCCCTCACCCAGTCAATGAAACCACTGTGAAGACATTTTCAAAAGCAAACTGCACACATCCCAAGACAAAAGTGGAAAGTTCCAAAGACCCCTTGCTGTAGGGTAATGGTATACAATCTGCCAAATCAGTTACAAGTGAATCCTATGAGCATCTACAGGGATGCATGGATCGAGACATCACAAATAAAACCAAGATGCACTTCTCTAAAAATAAGAAAACAATCTGGTGGTCGTTCCCCATAAATAAGCTAGACAACAGGAGGAAACTAACACATGATAGAACCAACTTCACTAAAGGAAAGGCATCACTGATCATTATTAGGAAGAAGCAATGATTGCTCATAAAATAATTCAAGGACACTTTCAAAAGACAAATTGCCAAGGACTGTAAGAATGACAACCACAAAGCCTGCGGTAGCTATACCACACATGTAGGTGTCCGCTTCCAAATATGCTGTCAGCTACTGACAAATGGTAAGGAATACACTGAACCAACTTTCATTGTCCACATCCTGGGGGACAAGTTCAGTGGAAACCCCCCCCCCATCACCCCCAAAACGGCCTGTGTCCATCACAGAAGGATGCAGAGCCCCAGACGTCATAGACATGCAGGTAAGGACAGCCCTCTCCAAAGCCAAGAACACAGCATCAATGGGACTGGATAGTGCCCCAGGCTGCATCTTACACTAGGCACAAAAGGAACCACACCCTCACCTACATTCACTGGCCAGACTCATTCGTACCACTGGGTATGTACCCAAAGAATGGCATACACCAACAGTCATCCAGCCCCACAAAGAGGGTGCCACAACAGAACCTGGAAACCATTGCCCTATACATCTACTCAGCCTGGTTTACAAAGCTATTGAGCAAAATGTCATGGAACCCATAAACTGTGACATTGGGGACCTCCAGACACTGGACTCTACACAACCCCGCCTTGTTAAAGGCAGACCCTGCCTCCTAAACATAGTTGACTTACTACAAACAGTTACCAAGGACATAGATGGAGGTGAAAGTAGTCCACACAGCCCACCTGGACCTCACTAAGGACTTTTTACACCATTCCCCACTCCATCATCATAGACATGCTTACCAGCCTGAACATTAACAGCTATGTCACAGGATGTGTGGCCAAGTGGCTGACAGATCCAACACACATGTTCAGAGTTGGGGTTGCCATGTCCGACTCCAAGACGGTCACAAATGGCATCCCACAGGTCCTGGCCCTGGGATCCCACCTGTTCAGTAGACACTGATCAGAGGTACAGGCAAGCATGGGAGGAGTATGGCTGAACAGGTTTGCAGGTGACTGCTAACTGTGGTCCATAATCGACTCTATGGCTGACACACATCCTCCAGAAGGGGCTTACAGAGACAGATACCTGGTGTCAAAACAATGCCCCAAGACGAATGGCAAAGAATGCATAGTCATCCCCTTTGGCTAAAACAAAGTGCAAACAAATTACCACATAGGTGGTACTCCAATATGTATGGAGAAAGTCATGAAGGCCCTGGGGACACAGTTAGATAGTACACTTTTCTTTGATGATCACATGGCCAAAGTGTTTAGACACTCCTATGTAGCCCACCGAATGTCACCTAATGTAACCCACTTTGTCTAGTCTGATGATGTCACCAACCTACAGATATACCTGTGGAAAGTAGAACTCACAGTAATGTGTATAGCGTGTCGTGTAAATGCGTACTCCTGTAGTATCGTAAACCAGTTAGGTAGGGGACTGAATCCTGCACTTGACAAGTGTGTGTGTTTGTGTGTGTGTGTGTGTGTGTGTTCTCCTTGGAGAGGAGCAACCTTTTTGGAGAGTACTCATACACCTTAAAAGTGGTATACTAATCTTTATCAGGTCTGATGACGTCACCATCCTTCAAACATACCTGTGGAAAAGAGAACTCACCGTAATGTGTATAGCGTGTCCTGTAAATGCGTACCCCTGTAGTATCATAAACCAGTTAGGTAGGGGTTTGAATCCTGCACATGACACCTGTGTGTTTGTGTGTAATAACCTTGGAGAGGAGAAACCTTTTTGTAGAGTAGTAGAACACCTTACAAGCGGTATACTTATCTTTGTCAAGTCTGATGATGTCACCATCTTACAAATATATACCTGTGGAAAAAAGACATTCCAGTAATGTGTATAGTACGCCGTGTTAATGCGTACTGCTCTAGTATCATGAAGTAGTTAGGTAGGGGTTTGAATCCTGCACTCGGTGAGTGTGTGTGCTCTATGTGTGTGGCACTGTTGGTAAATATGTAGTGGGTTTTGCTTTTACTACTGTATGACATGTCAGTATGCATTGCACATGTGAGGTAGCTGTGTGGCAAATACATATACGTACATGTTACCTCAATTATTGCATGTGTGTGAACCCTGCTGTCTCTAAGGACACAACTATCATCTTTGCCAGACTGCTGCTTTTCAGACATTTAAGTCACATCTGTATGCTTGTGACTGCAGTGATCCCTGTCCTAGGTCACCCATCCCTGTCCTAGGTCACCCATGTCACACACACTCATTACGGTTACTATTGAATTGCGTGAGTGAGGGTTTATGGCCGAGATATATGTTAGACCGATTCTAACGCAGCAAAGTCTGTCAATGATGGCTATTCATTATAGGTATACAACAACCTTTGTGATATGCATGCAAACCCCTTATTGCTTATGTGATCCACCGAGGTATTTCAAAAAACCTTAGGAAATGTGATTATTAAAGGAGAGATGACATAACACTTAGTTGCATGTACACATCGGTACCTGTTCATCATGCTGGTGGCGGTACCTGTTCATCATGCTGGTGGCTACTACCTATGTGGTACTGTGGGGATACTATGCTCCGTAAATGTGGATGACTATGCTTAGTTTGGATAATAGCTTTACAGCATGGGTTTGACAACAGTTATCTGTCTGTATGGTACCCTTGTGGAGGATGTGTGTGTCATCTGGAGAATGCATTATAGGGCACAGTATGCATTACCAGATGTGGACGGACATATCCCTACTGTGATTGCTTGTACCTAAGAGAGCTATATGCCAGACAGGAGTGGTCTCAGTAATGGGTGCAGGTGAATACCACTGGTTACTGGCATAGTATAGTACCTGAAGGATGCAAATTTTGCTGTGTGTCCTACAGCTGTGTGTCAGTCGTGAAGACATCATTTAACGATTGGTTATGGTCAGGCTGTTGAAGTTATGTATACTACCATAATGCAGAACAATGACAGATAGTAACAGCATCACCCCAGCACAATGTCAAACCATGTCATACACACATGTGTAGTCAGGTTCCGAAATGTGTGTAGTACAATGCATACTGGCCACCAATACAAACTATGTAGTGTTACTGTGTAATACAGGGCATGTCACCCTGCCTATGTTTCCACTATGCACGTACATGCAGACAGTGCACCTCCACCATGTTCACAGATGTACACCTGCAAATCTGTGATACACACATCCCACACATACTGTCCACTCTCTAACACATGCTGCCAATACTGCACACATCAGCCAAGTGGCACGTGGGTGGACAATACACTATTTTAACTAACACTGGTGTATACAATACTACAATGACAATCATAGCTTTAATTCATCATGCCTGCTCAGCTACACCTTCAAGCATATCATTACACTCTACTGCTGACAACATGGTAACATTGCTGTACTGCTATAAAGTCACCCTGTGCATCAGCACCATGGTAGCCTGTTTCTGCATTGATGTTACAGATGACAGGAGGTGGCACAGGTTTCATCATATGCACAGGGTGTGTTGTTGGTTTGCCAGAGGCCTACAGTGAGCCATCCAATCGTCGTGTGTGTGTGTGTGTGTGTGTGTGTGTGTGTGTGTGTGTGTGTGTGTGTGTGTGTGTGTGTGTGTGTGGGGCAAGAGTACTGCTATGGGCCAATGTTGATGTAATGTGTGCGGGTATGTGTTAGCCCTAGGTGTCTGGTTCCTGTGTGTGTGTGTCTGCATGCACACAGTTCCACCATGTGGCTGCCATATACGGGTATTTGTGGGACAGCCATAGACTGTACCTGCCAGGCTTTACAGGTCACCATCTCTAGCCACGGATACAGTACCTGTGCCTGGCGGGGGTGCTACTGACACTATCAGGTACTAAGCCAGATTGGGTACTATCCCCAGAGGTAGATGGATGTACACTGGACCCAGGTCCCTGCTGGGACTGTCCAGAGCCACGTGCACATGGTCTTCTAGGACGTTCTATTGACAGCCCACCCCCAACATTGCTGGGGCTGGTACTAGCACTACGGGAGGGCTGTGACTTGTGGGACATCTGTGGTGACTGCCAGCTCCTGATGTTGCTGGCATACGTCCACGTCAACAACTCAACCGTCCCGCACTGTCCTGACACATGGACATGACATTGCGGAGGACATCTAATGTCTCTCCCCAACATCTATCTGTGACCTCAGTGTAATGACGGATGGCACCTGCTAGGTCACGGATACTGTCAATTACGGCGGTGTTGTGTGCCTTCTGTGCACTTAGTCCCTGTCTGGTGTGCCATTCCATACGTGCCTCCATGACAGCCTGAAACATGCATGATGTTGTCAGACCTGTGGCATGTCTGCCAGTGGCATGATGAACAGCAGTGCTCCGTCGAGAACCCCTGGACATCTGCCTATGTGGTACCCTTCTAGACATCTAGGTATGGATGCTGTGTTGGGATGCATGCCATGGATACCACACTGTCCTGGTCAATGCTGACTGTATGCTGTCCCTCAGCTAAGGGCATTGGTGATGGATGTATTGGCAGTATGACTGTATGCATGGATGGGGTGGACACTTGTGTACTGTCGATTGGTGGCCCAACGACAGACCCTGGCAAACATGCCTGTGCCTCAACACACCTATCATCATCATCATCACTATTTTGCTCAGTGACATTGGTTTGCCCGCTGCATTGAACCAGGCCAAAGTCAGCACCTCTGCATTGAACCAGCCCAAAGTCAGCACCTGTGAGAGGAAGACATGAAACACACTTTACGACCTGTACATGATGGCACACATGAACACATGCACACAAATGCACTCCTCACTAAAACAGACACACACACACACACACACACACACACACACACACACACACACACACACACCACCAGCAATCCAGAACATACTCAATAGCGGGTGATGGTGGGGTACAGTATCACAAGGCAAACAGTTATATCACACGTGTCAGCATGCAGGACGTGTGTTGCTCAACAGCATGCAGTGCAGGTGTAGACAGCCCTTGCAAATAACAGTATATGTGGCTTTGATGCATGTGTGTTGTTGTTCAGTGATCGGCCTCACCCTGGAATGCGATGTGTACATGGACACAACATTGCTGTGCAAGTCCTAAAAGCTCTGCAATGTCTTGAGCACCATCACTCACAGGTATACATACCATGGCTGGATGTGTATGTGTGTGTCACATAGATATCCATTTCTGATTAGTGCATCTGTGTCTTTAGCAGATGATTGTGGACATAGGTTTAGCACATGCATGATATGTATACACACAGGATGAGTGGTGCATTTTTCCTGATGGAATACCATTGCTCAACATAAACATTGTACAGTGGTTATGGTGAGTGCAGGGCATATTGTGGACATGCCAGTGCCAGCCATGACATGGCATGCTACAACACAACTGCAACGTTAAACTTCACACATACACAGTGGGTGTCATGTGACCTGTACACTCAATAGCATTACATGACCTGTATGTGTCACTTTGTACAAATGGTGATTGCTATGCATAATGTGTATCAGTGCATATGTTTGCACACACACAACATTGAGGTGCATAGCAGTTAATGCTATGTGTGGTACTGTGGTCACTGTAACTGGATGGGGTGTAGTACCATGAGCCATCATCATGCAGCATCATGTGGTCACTCAAGGCTACTAATGTGTGCCAGACCAGCACATACCATGCTGTATTGGAACTACAGTACCATGGCTACATTCACCATTTCACAGCCACTTGTTACATGGGTTTGTAAGGTGCCCAATAGGGAGCATTGCCTAACATGAATGTGTTGCGTGTTGGAGAGTGTCGCACTGCCCCATGATAGGCCTCTTCCCCTCAGGTATATTATGTGTGCTGTGTGGATGACATTTGGGATACTGGAGTGTGACCTTACAGCGTGTGTCTGAATATGCCATGTGTAGCATATTAACATGTACTGCGTATGACGAAGTTGTGTATGTCGTGTGCATGTGTATCTACTGCCTATCCAATGTCCACTATAGTGTAGCCACAATTGTTTGGGATGCTCTGTGTATTGCATGTGTTTGAGGCAGCCACTCACATTACTAAGATGTGCATAGTCTCACAGCAAATATGCACAGTATGCATTATGCGTAGGTGTGTTACATGTGTACATGGCCTACACCTCACCTATGACATGCACGTTTTATTAGCAATATTAAATCTAGAACACACTCACCAGCATGGGTCTGCTGCCTTGCTGTCACACCAGAGGGACCTACAAGGATATGAAACAGTTTGTCAGTGGCAACAACTGTAGCATTGCTACTGTGGCTTTGCAATCACAGGCCTACACATCATGTTCCAAATTATCAGTATTGAACAACACCAGGCTCCACATCTTCTAAGTACACAGTACACATCTCACATATGCATGATCTAACAATAGAGGCAACAGAAGTCTACAGATATGCCAACATACCTGCACGCTCCATGTGAACTTGCTGGGGGGCTCCGGCCTCCATGATGATGCATGTGTGCTGTTGTTGTTGGCTGGGAGCCCCCAGGCTCAGGAGCAGCTCCTCCACTCTGGTGAGGGGGGGATGGGTGGCAACCCCACCACCTGTGGGCAAGCCATTGCCTACAGACATCAGGCGCAAGCTGTCAGAAATGTCTAAGTAAATCACTTCATGCTCATAAGTCCGGTTATGCATGCCTGTGTCATTTATCCTATGGACAACATCTTGCCACAGCGCAGTCCGCTCATGCTGGTCCTGACTGGTTCTTGAAAATAGCAGGTTGTACTGTTCGATGAGACAGTTGGTTAGCATCTCATCCTCTGCATGGCTGTATGCAGGATTGCGATGGTGGGACATGGCCCTGGAAGACAAGAAAACAATATGTGTGAGCAAGTCATGTGGCACACTTGACATTCTACAGTACAGATATCACTGAACTGCCATAAATAGCAAACTATTGTCTGTCAGAGGATACACACTTTCAATACCACATATCAGTGCTCAACCCACAACTGCCTGACACTGCCTGACATGCTCTAAATATTAAAACATTTTCTGCACAGCAACAAAGATAAACCACTATGTAAGACTATGCAACAGTACATGGCACACTGTATGCGACACAATGCACCACCTAGCTACAGTAGGTATATATCTAGCTAATGCATAACGAAATATGTCATCCATTGCAATGATTGTAAAGTCCAGTTACAGTATTACCAGTATACCACACTAGTTGCTGATGGTAAACCCCTGCCTACAATATGTGCACATTCAAGAATATAGGAGGCATACTGCTGTACTAGACTATACATGTTGCTAGATACCCACTTATATCCTGTACCACACATATGATCGGGGCATGTTACAGGCATACCCACACACACATCAGACATACATACAGGACACAGAGGTATGGCAACCCAGACGAGCTTTACGTGTGTACCATACAGTACTGTGTGTAAGTACTTACAAACCATTATGCCTGAAGTATGTAACCTGTAAGGACTACAGGGAACACACAGAACAGTGTTTCCAAGCAATGTGGACATAAACCATACTGTGCTGTTTAGGCCTACAGCTTCAGGTAGTGCTATAGTTCATACAGGGGTTTGATTCACCAGCAGTACCAATCAATGAGCATACATGTACTGCTTTATCCTCCAATGGCACACCCCAGTTAACACAAAAGGACTATATTGGACCGTATGCCATACTGCTTTTTCTGGCTAGCAATAGCATACACATCTTTTGCTGGGATCAGAGCTAGGACACATAATACCATAACAGAAACAATTTCCCACTAAGCTATCCCACATAGACACAACTGCGACACATTCACCATCACACTCAGTCAACCTCACATAGCAATTATTGCAACAAGTACATGTGGATGTGTATTGGTTCATAGGTAGGTTATAGGCTATTGGCCCTAGGGCCTATAGAAGCCTAGCCAGATGGTACCCTGGCCTTTGACACCCAAGTAATTTAGTTCCATGTGTCCCTGTCAAGCAGAGCCACAGAGGTGATTACCGGGGTGTAATTCCTATCTCACATCCAATCATCAAGACTATTCATGACGGGTGCTACTCAAGAGCTTTGTTTGCTATTGCTAGGTAGTTTGTTCCACAGTATGGGATGTCTCCGAGATAGGAATCTATCCCTCCAGCATGTTCTGTCTATCGTGGTGACAAGGTTTAGGTCCCTAGAGCGTGTAGCTCATAGAGATAGTGATCTGTTTACATGGAGCATGTCCAACAGCTCTGGGTTTGACATAGCTTTGTATATTAGGCAGGGGTCACCTCTGAGTTGCCGGTATGCAACACAGTGTAGCTGTGGTTTGGTGAGACGGTATGCATAGGGCACCTGTTTGAGGACAGTATTACTCTTTGTGAGATATGTCTGTGGCCTTTCCAGTTGCTGTAGATGTCTTGTGAGGTACATACCAGAAGGGGCATTGTACTATATAATGGGTTTTGTGAGTGATGAGTAGAGGGGAACACTGACCTATTTTCCCTGGATGACACAGCTTTTGTGATGAGGTGTGCCATGTAGACAGATTACATGACTAGTGTGGCACTGTGATTATCAAGGGTGAGACCACTGTCCACCTGTGTCCCATGGTCTCTTATCACACTGTCGGTGTTATGTTGACTACCACCTATGTGGTAGTTCATAGGTACAGAGTTTTTTGCAAAAGGGATGCAAATGTATTTCAGACATTGAGCTTGAGGCCATGGCTTTGTCACCAGATATCTGTCGCAGTAAATGTGACTCTGTCTCTCCCTGCCTCTGTGTGTGTATATATATATATATATATATATATATATATATATATATATATATATATATATATATATATACACACACATACATATAAAAATCTATTGGTGTACATATAGATATACATATAGGCACATATACAGTCCACCTGTCATGGTGGGAATATCAATTATGCGAAGTATGGGAGGTATACAGTTATGTAATGATATTGCACAGTCTTGTGCGAAATGCATTGAAGGTGTTCTCAGCCCATGTGGCTTTAGCAGGTCTCGCTAGCTGCGACACTGCAAACCAGACAAATCACACCCACAGCGTTTAACCACCACATGTCATATACCAGCAAACAGCCATTGTCCACACTACTGTACAGAACACAGATGACATGTTTCAGATGTTTGACATTTAATGCTGAGCTACATATATCACAGTTATGTCCCACTGCACACAGCTACACACTGATTTGTCCATGGCAGTAGTTATGCAGGGTATCTGTGCATAGATACGTACTGCTGCCACATATTAATGTTTCAAAGTATGTAAAGTAGTCTTCAAATACATCTACTACATGCCAGTAAATACATATCTGTTACATACCTTTCCTTTGTATGTGTTTGTAGTTTTCACTTTGCTGTATATTTGACTTTATTTATTGTTTTTATTTATTTATTTATTTTTTCCACTGGTATGGGTGGGGGTGGGCGGTTCTCTCTCTCTGTCTCTCTCTCAGCATCTGCAATGGGATGATTGCATGTGTGACCAGCAGGTACAGCCTGCTTTTATAGGTATCTGCACATGTGCATGTGATGGCCTCTGCACCAATTGGTGGCCACCATTTGGTAATTGCATGCAGCCTGCTGTGTGGTAATTGCAGTACTCACTGTCATAGCAACCCAATGCTATAAATTGCTATTTCAGGTAGGCGTAGCCCTTTCAGCTTTCCAAAGTGGGGCCCATTCTTGTTTGCTGTGGACACCGTTGTGTAAGTCAGAAGGTTGGTATACTTCTTATATGTGAAGCTAGGGGTGTAGCCAGAGATTTAAATGTTGTACTCAGACCTGAATGTTGCCACTTCCACTACACATTTGTCAGTGTAGATTTGTAATCACCCCTACAAATACTAACGCAAGATACATGGGTGTATGTAGTTTCTTTTCTACTTATACAATTAACTGCCATACAAAAGTAGTTATTGAGATGTATTCATTTGGCACATGAACTGTTTGTGAACTGCTATACTGTGAATATTAATTTACCCACTTTTGAACAGTTTCTGCTTTTTTAGTGTTGACATTAGCACAGGCTGCTCAAGAAAACTGGACAAATTTCAGTACTGAGTATGCCTACCTACATCCTTGGTAGACCCTGAACACACAGGTTTATTGCACATTTGGGTAGGGGTGCAGAAGGACAGAGAGCATTATGTATTAATGTGTGAACTTTATCTTGCTGGACTTAAAGGGTTGCTGTGTACCTGTTAGTTTCCCAAAGCAAGTAGTCTGTCTGCGTAGCTCCCAAATGTGGACCTATCCAGATGGTAGCCAAAGGTTAGCCTGTTATTCTTTGTCTGTGCACCACACCAGTCTTTTCAGCACTGGAACAATGGCATTGTCACAGTTGGTTGCTACCAGTACATGGCTACATCCCTTGGTATTTCACTGTTGTACTCCTACAGAAGGGTATGCTTCTGGAACTCCTTCCAAAGCTACTTGCACAGTGTGTAACAGTAGAATAGCTGATATGCCTGTGTGTTTCTGCCTCTGCCAGGCCTCTCAAACACTCGGGTACATATTTGAACAGACTCAGGGAAAAGTAGGTAGAAGTGAGGTACTCCTTTACAATATTAGAGACGTTAAGTTGGGACTTTGAGAGAAACAGAGCATACGGATTAATACACATTTCCTGAAGTACAAGCGGTGTCCAACTCTTAATTATTATCATTATTCATCAAGTGTAATTCACCACCTTTCTGCCCAACGTGTCCAACTCTTACTTATTATCATTATCCATTAAGTGTAATTCACCACCTTTCTGCCCAATGTGTCCAACTCTTACTTATTATCATTATTCATTAAGTGTAATTCACCACCTTTCTGCCCAACGTGTCCAACTCTTACTTATTATCATTATCCATTAAGTGTAATTCACCACCTTTCTGCCCAACGTGTCCAACTCTTACTTATTATCATTATTCATTAAGTGTAATTCACCACCTTTCTGCCCAACGTGTCCAACTCTTAATTATTATCATTATTCATCAAGTGTAATTCACCACCTTAATGCCTAACATCAGTAGCTTTCAGAGGGATTCAGAGTGACACAGCTAAAACCTGTCTCAAAATCAGGAACATGCCTGAAATGTAGTCACAGTTGCGAAGTATGGCCTCTGCCCTAATCAGATATGCTAATGTTTGTCCTACTATGATACTGTGTGGGGTTGTAAAGTGCTGCTGTAACATTATTTCCTGCTAGTATGGCTGGTTCTCTTTTCACAGTCATGTAATGCAATTCCACAAGAACTGCTGGTAAGGATCCACAGAACAGGATTTGTGTTATGGCATTCCTATTTGTCCTTTACATTCACTCATTCTGATGCATGATATATTGACTGCAGCACCAATTTGTTGTATGTTTACCATGGCTCAGTGGTACTTCATGCAGTCTACTGTGTACAAGGTCTGGGGTTCGAGACTGACAGAGGTATTTTATTTTGCTGCTGAGCAGAACAAGGGCCCTGACATACAGAGTCTCTAAGGCACTTTTAAGCAGTTGTAAGCAGGTTTACGTGACGCTTAGCAATACTTAGATAAGCGCACACTCGCGCAAACTCGCTAACTACTGCTTAAAAGTGCTTACTCCCGCTAACCTCCACGCTCATTTCTTTGAAAGAAAAAAAAATGGGGAGATAGGAAAGTGGTGAAAAAGGGGCACAAAGAGGGTAAGACAGTAGGGAAAACAGCTCGGGATGTGCAGGACGGGTGTAGGGAAGGTCCATAGCTGCCCATTTCTTTAACAGCAACAGCTGTGTATATACCAATAATTTGGATGGAAATTTGAAACCTTCCACCCCTGAGAAAGGGGTGAGGACAATAAAGTATGTTGTGCTGCCAATTAAATTTCAGTTTGTGTCCAGCGGACATGTGTGCAAAATGGGCAGCTATGTATAGGGCGTAATTTTTTTGTGGAAGCAGATTGCCCATTTTTTTTTTTTCAGGTGAGAGTGGAATGTGGGGTAGGGGAAGTAGGTATATTTGGGGAGGTAGGTTGGGGAGGTAAACAGACAAGTCAACCAAGACGCATACAGGGGTAGAATATGACACATTGGGTGGGTGAACACCATTGACTGGGAAGGGTGTTTGGAAATCACAAGCCCATGAGCCCACAGATGGCAACAATTGAACTGAGATCCCCACCCATGGGCAGTCACCACTGCACCTTCACAGCCTGGAGGGTGGCTGTGCTGTGGGCTGTGTAGGAGGGGCAGGCTCACCCATGAGTCACGTCACTCTTGCCTCAAGCTGGCTTAGAGGATCAGCGACTGAACACTCGATCTCTCTATGCACCACAGCCTGGACCATTCGGAGGGTGATAGGTGGCCCTCCTCCAGCCATGCTTGCACGGGGGGTCAAGTCCCATCCCCTGCAGTGCTTCCACCCAAAGTTGGCACAGGACCAATAGAGGAGGGGGTCCTGGGCGGGGCACTGGACCTGCTGGTGCCAGGTGCCATCGCCAGCTGAGGTGGGACAGGTGGGTCCGCTGGGACTGGCCTTCCCATATGTTCTTTGTTTAGGAGGATTTGGTGACAATATGGGTTAGTAATAGCCAACAGCATTCCAATTTAGTTGTAACAGCATACAGTAGTATTCCCATGAACCCAACACACCAGAGTTCCAACAGTTGAACAGCAAGCATAACACATGCATATATAGAACAACAGTGGACATTCTAACAGCATGCAGGATTGATTGGTGGCAACAGGCCACCAAGATTGTGGTATGTGAACAGGGCACATGCATCAAAGTAAATGCAGATATTTATAAACCAATAGGACATGTGTCCCAACAAATGTTATGAGATTAGACATACCCATTGAGGTGTGGAATTGCATTGTTTAAGCACAAACAATAGGGTGTAAAAAGATACCTCCATTAACAACTTATATATACCTGTAGTTTACACTACATTCCTATTGACTGTAGTTATATATCCCCCTACATGTATTATTACACTGGGCAATGTCTGTTAAATTGTAAAATGGGTTTTGCTAGTTCTTGATATACCTGACCTGTATCTGACATACAAACTGTCCTGGATGCAGATGTTACTGCTACATATTTATATATTTCATTTATATTTAAATATCTACATGTCTGTATGTGTTCAGGTGACATTATCAGTTATATGTTGACAGCTCCCTACATTTCTACCAGCACACTGACATTTCTGGGGAATAGAATAACAAGCTACTCATGTGCCAGATTAACCTGTACATGCCGGTCATGAACCGACAGTTGAGGACTGTATATATGCTTAAGAGCTACTGGCACTCCCTTCATCCACTTTATATGGGCCTACCCATGTGTGGGTTGACTGCGCTTACTACAACAGTACTATTTCTATAATGCAAGGGTACAACAACATATCGAAGAAGGTGACACGGACACACTCCAGGAATTATACCTTTATTTATTACATTACACACTTTTCTAGTGGCTCTCTCATTTATTTGATATATCTGTGCATGCAGAGGTCTTTTATTCAAGACATATTATACCTTTATTAATGGGTTACAACACCTTTTCATGCTGTCTCACTTATTTTATATAACAGTACATGCAGAGAAGTTATTCAACACTCATTATACCTTTATTAATGGGTTACAACACTCTTTTTCAGGCTCTCTCACTTCTTTTATATGACAACACATGCAGAATAATTACTAACCTGCCTGGTGGTGCAGCCTATCTGCATAGGCTTGCTGATTCGCAGCATGGACACCTGCAGCTGTGAAGTAAATGAAGGGATATTGAGACATACCTATCCATAACATGGACTACTATAGCAATTCTTACATACTTCATTCCATGGCTACATACTCAGTAGTGGAGCATTTTCCATTCGACGGGCCTCCTGTATCCACTGGTTCAGTCAGTCCTCCTTGCGTCTCTTCAGGTCTGAGAAGTGGTGTCTGACCTTATCACCAGTCCGAGGGATGCCTGTGGCACTGGAGAGATCATGTGCTAGACTGTTCCAGGCTTCCACTTTGTATTCAATGCCCTGAAACTGGCCCTGCAGGAGTCTTGCATCATGATGATGGACGAGTAGCCAAACCATTACTTTTGATTCCTCAATTCCCCACCATTGCACTCAAAAATGAGAGCCCTCTCCAGCACCAGCCATACAGTCTGCAGATGGGAGCTACAACCAGTTATGGTAATTATTCCCGCCTATGGAGCTTAAATATGCCTCATTTCCCACACTTATTTGTGATTGGCTGGTTTTGAAAATTCTCAGCTAAGAGCAGACCTGCTTAGCAATGGGTAAACTTCCATTTATATATATGAGTGTGTTTGAAATGCATCCATATTTAAAGCTGTCATGGCGTAGTGGTTTAGTACTGTGATTATGGTGCACAGTATCCTGGGTTCGAGGCCTGCCATTGCTTTTTATTTTTCTACTGGCCAGACCGGCTTGGAGGTGTGGCTGTGTTTAGCTGACTTTGCTCAACTTTGCCCAACGTTGCTCTACGCTGCCCGACGTTGCCCACCATTGCGCTAGTTAGCATGGTGCGTAGCTCAGCGTGAACATGTTTTGTTTGCGCTAGTTGGCGCGATGCGCAGCTCCACGCAAAACTATTGCACTAGTTAAAGCAATGCTCAGCTATGAGCAATTGTACTTAACTGTGCTTAATACTAGTAAACTTTGCTTAGTAGTGCTTCACATTGCTTAAGATACATTACTTATGCATTTATCAGTATGCATGACCATTCCACATGCTTAAATAAATATATATTAAATATCGTTCATTACCACATAGGCCATTTCAATGCATTTTACTGAAGTTTAAAAGGTAAATGTCAGGAATTCTATTTATGGACACATTTCCGACTGAAAATAGGTAGGAGAGTGGTGGGACTCGAACCGGTAATGCCTCCTCTTTGTGCGAGGGTTCTACCAAATTTGCATATAAATAGTTTATTATCCTCTTCGATGTCTACACTGCTAACTGTAGCTAAGCAATGAGCAAACCTGCGCATACACGGGCAGCTATATTGGGAATAATAAAAAAAAAAAAAGGAAATCTTTGCATTTTACACTTGTACAGGGATTTAGAATGTGGGGGAGTATAGTGTTGGGTATGTGGGCATTTGAGCGTACTCGCTCATTTCAGTTGACATTTGCAGTTTAGTCACTTGCAGGGGTGTGGGTATTTGGACTGCCTGGCAGTCTGACATGCCCCCCTGCACTCGTGCACGCTCCGTGTAAGCCTTAGAGTTGAGTCAGCGCACCCTCATGAATATGCATGACGCGCTGACATCATACCCTTACACTGCAGTGTCCGTGTAAGACTTAGTTAGTCTTACACGGAGGATTAGTGAATCCCGGCCATTGTTTTATATCATTTTGAAAAAGTTTTTGACTACTTGCAGTTGTGCTTTCATGTCTTCATCTGATAAACTATATAGTTTTAAAGGGTCTATATATTATAAGATCGACAGTTGAAAACATCGAACACCATATGATCAACACCATATGGTCAATGTCTTCAAACATCGAACTTATTAAAAAAAAAAAAAAAAGTACCCTAACGGGTTGAAGCAGGGGGGCAAGCCCCCTGCACCCCCCACACCCCCGCTACTTACCAACTCCAAGACTGCACTACATTGTAGTAAATAGAAATCTCCTCTTATGGAGATTTCCGTCGATGTTCTCCGCTTTCGCTATTCTCGTGTCGACAATATTATCTTCGATATTGTAGGCCTTCGAGAATATAATATAGAGCCAGGTTTAAATCATCCACAAAAAGAAGATAAGAAGTCTTTACACATTGTTCTTTTCTTGGAGTCAAATTGTAGCCATGACCTAATCTGTTAAGTAGACAGCTTAATGGGTTAAGGGCAAAACAAAAGAGCAGCAGTGACAGAGTCACTCTGGAATATCCCCTTTAAATTTTTATCCCTGGGATAGTAGTTTTTCCTTTATAATGGCTTAATCAGTCAGTGTAGGGTGTTTCTTATACATTTGTAAGTGCTCTTTCATCCATGAATGTGGGATACTGCCAAATGCTTTTTTATAGGCTATCTATGCCATACTTATATTCTTCCCCTTTTTACAGTTCTCCATTATGACTTTAACAACAAATGATTTTCTTTTGTTACCCTTTTGTTCTGTTGCCATTATTGAGTTTTCTTCTAAATGGCTGAAAACTCCTTCAGAGTCCATTCCAGTATATCGTATATCTGTCGGAAGGCAAGGTATTGGTCTATAGTTTTTTTAGGATAGCTTGCAAGTTCACTCGAAAGGAGGAGTATTGTTGTTTCTGTTGTTAATCAGGTTGGGTTTGTTTTGGGTGCACATATAAATAGTTCTTACTCAAGGCTAAATCTTCATGTAAAGATGGTAATACTTTTAGACAGAAGTAAGGTACCACATCTGGGCCTGGGGTTTTCCATTTAGGAGCTTTTTTTAACTTTGTTTAAACTTCTCTAGCCATTGCTTCATCCCATTTCATATCCTGTACCTTTAAACTTCTTATTCTTTCTTTTACTTTTTCTATCCATTTAGCATCTTTGTTATGTTCCACAGGATCTTCATAGATACTGCTCCAAAATGTATCTATTTCTTCTTTTCTTGGTGGTGTTTTGGTTCCATTTGTCTTGTTTCCACATTCTCTATAAAACTTTTTGGGTTATCAATAAACTGCTTATTTTGTACTTTTCCTTTATATACTGATCTGCATGTCTTTTAAGTTATTCTGCCTTTGCTGATATTTCTAGTTTATTATTTGCGATAGTGCATGGTAGATGCAGATCTGTTCTGACAGTGCATTGCTTTCATCACGTCTGTCTTTTGGAGCAGTTTTGTTGATCTGTTCCATCTTCTGTACTTCTCTTCTAACAGTGTGCTTCTTGTCTCAATTGCTTTATAGTTTTTTTCTGTTCGATACTTGCATAATGGCATTTGATTTCTCCCCTTCCTTTGCCTTCCTGTCCTGTGTTATTGTAGTAAGACTTTATCTGTTATTAATTTAGCTACACAGTAATATATACTATTTACTTCTGTTATAATACATGAATTTCTATGAACAGTGCTAATTACTGTGCTCATTTGTTTTATCAAACTTTTAACTTTTGGGTTTTTATTGACTTTCTGTAATTTATTTCTTTCATTGCTCTTAATATGTCTGTCCATCTCTAGTAAATCAAGCAACTCTTCTCTTCTAAACTGAGGGCACAGGCACAGTTTTTGCTCTCTATTTCCTGTGGGCATTCTATGGAAAGTTTCAGAACATCTTCCTGTGCCACACTCGCTTCCATTTCAGTCTGTATCATCCTTTCATATGGGAATTCACTGGCCTATCACTCCACAACATTGACTGAATCAGAGTTGCCACAGTTTCATGTTCCTTCCCTTACTATGTAACTCCAACTGAAAGTTTTTCTACTGGTTTCCTACTCAAGACTCCAAAGTATCTTCATATGGCAACTGATCAGATGTTTCCCATTCCATTGATTTCTCCTTAATTTGGGCATCCATTGCTCTGTCCTGCTGTTGTGCTATGAGTTAGATTTTATACACTAAATCCTTCACTTCGCAGGTAATCCATAACTTCAGTCTCTGTTTCTTTAATTTCTCTATTACTATTCCACATTTCTACATTTCCTCTTTGTTTTCTTATTTTTTGTGTTGTATAATGTTACATATCCTGGTGCCTTTGCCTGTATTTCTCTTCAAATATTTCTGTATTGTGACCAAGGAGATGATGTACATGTCAGGGGTGTGGTGGTAAAGTCTGCAATATGGTGGAGGGGACTTTTTTTGTTTGTTTTTATTCATTTTCAGGTTATACTTTTCAATATTGAAAACTTGCTAATGTATGACTCAGTGTTGTATGGGTCAATCAACAGTAGGAAAACCTTAAACACAAGCATTATCTATAGTGGTGGGTACGTTACTGCTTAAAGCCTCCACAATATTTTCTTCTAAAATAATTGAATTATCTGGTAGTTTTCATATGTTCTTTTTGTTACAAGATGCTGAGGTCCTAAATGCACCTTTGTAACTGATACTCTGTCTGGATAAAAACATTTGCAATCCTTAGATGAAAAAAATCCCATGATGGGCTTGTAGTTAATTAGAAACCACATGACCAGTAACATTTTTCCAGTAGCATTATTTAAAAAAATATTACCTCTATCTAGCTGAAATGCCTTACAATTTGCTGTTATTTTAGCATCCAGCTAAATTTCCTTGTCATATGTTTCTTAGATCTATAGTGGACTCGGCTACTGGCCACTTCAATGAATGTTCCTTTTTGAAATGCACCTTGCAATGAAAACAAGTGATCACCAAACCATTTTCAAAATCTTTTTTAGTTCCATCACCCTCATCCATGAGGCCGCACCACTTCATGCTTGCTAATATAGGTAACACCAGGTCATTGTTGTTGTTGTTGTCTTTTGGCTTTTCCTGGTTAGGGGTCACCACAGCGGAACTCCGGTCCACTAATGATTGGCAGTAGCTTTGTTTCATGGTGCCGAGTTGCCAGCTCGATGCCCAACCTTCAACGAAGGCACGCCCATTCACGCATGTCTTTCGGAACGCCACTTGACCCACGGGGAGGACATGCAGACTCCACACAGAAGGCACTCCCTGAACACTAGCTGAGAATCAAATGGGAGAACCTCTTGCTGTGAGGCAACAATGCTACCGCTGCACCACCGTAGGCTATAACACTAGGCCATTGTCCTTTTCTTATAAAGAAAGAAAGAAGAATATTAGACAAACTAGCAAGAGAATGCGGTATCATAAAGAGGAGGATACCAGCATGTATGATATGCAATAGCTAGAGTCAAATGCAGCAGGCAAAGCATTCATGTTACTAAGAACAAGGGCTTATGACTACAATAGCCCAATGAAGACCAAAATGCAAAAGGTGTAAAAAATCAGGGAAAGCAAGGGAAATGTTTTTGTGTTATATGATTTAGAAGAAATGACAGTGAGGGAAAGAGGGATGGATGAAGGCTGAGTTCATCATCCTTGCATGACAATTTTCACATGTACTTCATGGATTGGTGTGAAGCTGTGTTGGCTGAAACAGTCACAGACTGAAAACCCAGCTAATGAAGCAGCTGTAGATGTTAACTGCATTCTAACTTAGTGACCCGTATTTGGCAGCCATGTTTGCAAGCTTATTTTGTAATGTACCTAGGAATGAGTTTTTCACCTTAAAGTACATTAGGTTAGCAGCCTGAAATGAACTAAATAACATTGCAAACAGAAACATACATTTTCTACTTTAGCAAGAATTTGGGGAATGAATGCACCTCACATCTCATATGCATGACCTCCCATATAGCTGTGTAAGCTTACATAGCATGTGACAGATTTGTTTTCCACTTTTGGTTACTATACAACTTCATTTCACATTGCACCTGCTTTTTTGTGCAATACAGTTCAATGAAATGACTATTAACTGCATGCACTACTCAGACAATGCAAGTCAGGGACAGAGTTATATGGCCATTTGCAACCATGTGATCAGTAGGGCAAATAGTTTTGATTATCCTCCATCATGTTTGTCTTTTGTTCTGACTCTCAGCATATAGCAGAATAGCTTATGCCCCATTGCAATTCTCCCCCTCATTTGTCCACTTGTGTCCACAGTGACATCTTATACAGTCCACACAGACCACCTTGTATAATACCAGAAATGAAGAGCCTGAATAATACTGGACTTGCTGCCAAGTCATATGCACACCACTCTGTAGTGATGTAATAACACTGCAGGTACTACAGTCATATACACTCACTCCATAGTGATGTAATAACACTGCACTTACTACCAAGTCATATGCATGCCACGCTGTAGTGATGTAATAACACCGCAGTTACTACAGAGTCATATACACTCACTCCATAGTGATGTAATAACACTGCACTTACTACCAAGTGATATGCACACCACTCTGTAGTGATGTAATAACACTGCAGGTACTACAGAGTCATATACACTCACTCCATAGTGATGTAATAACACTGCACTTACTACCAAGTCATATGCACTCCACTTCGCAGTGATGTAATAACACTGCACTTACTATCGAGTTGGATATATACTCCACACCATAGTGATGTATCTGGTGAGGATCCCCCCTCCAAGTAAACCCCCATTACCTTGCCAGAATGCAATTTAATTATCTACAAACAAACCATCAAAAATCTGGCCTCGAATAAAATGCCTTAGTGAGATGCAAGAAGAAGACAAAACAGTGCATGTTGTATACTGGTTTCCTACTTTATGTAGTCTGAATCAGAAAAAAAATTATCTGTAGAACAACCTGAGCATGCTGGTTTACAAGTGCAATACATAGGGAGGGGTTGATTTAATTTTAGGCATGCTTCAAAAAGCTCCAGATAGACACCTTTTTGCACTGTTAAAATGAGTGCCATTGTGAATGTGTGTCTAAACTTTCTAGTTTACAGTGCTACTGTATGTTTGGAACTTTCTGGGGGGGTCCTGCATCTGACTGTCCAAATGTACTTAATTTATACTTGCCCTACTAGCCTGCTAGTGAATGGAAACCGTTCACAGAGGACCAGTTCATTTATTTAGTTAACAAACCAAACTAAAAAATAAATTATGTGAATCCAAATTCAGACCACATACTGCATTTGTGTTTTGTTTGTTAAAGAGTCCGTTGACCTCATACATCCTCTGGTGTTCACTTCACATTTATGGTTGAATGTATTCAGTTTCATTACAGCTTTTTGAATGGCTTATATATTACAGCTTTGCCTGTAACTTTTTGAAAGATGTAGAGGTAAATAAAATGATATCATCTGGACACTGTAGAGCAGACTGCATATTTGACAGAAGGGTGAATACTTAGAAACACACACACGTAGGCTGCATGAAACCCGTTATCTTAGGTCTCAATATTCATGCAAATTTTCTCACTCCCACTTTGCATGCTGCTTTGTTCCTTAATAGTGCTGATCTTAGTTTGCATCGAATCGCTGACGTCCTGCTGTCCTTGCTATAAACTGAAAACTTATCAGCTACTTAAAAAGCAAATTGCATCACATGTGCGGTTATAATTCAACTATTGCTTTCACTTTTTAAACAGTGTATCTTCAAAGTCATCTGAAACTTTTAAATACATTTAACTTACAATTACAAATATTTACTGCATAGTAATAAAAACAGTGTCACCCGTTTAGTTTCTTTAACTCTTTTTTTGATCTCTGTTATGTGGCACTACAAATCATGCAAGGATGAATTAACAAGGTCAGTAATTGTATTCAGAGTGCTGCAGCGAGCTCTTATGCCTGTTTCACCCTTCATGCTCTTCCACCAGTCCAATACATTGTTAACCCCTTAAGAGGAAATGCACTGTTGGAACAGACCATACTTTATTGTATCCCATGCCATCAATATCTTCTGTGGGAACTAGAATTTCCTGGCAGTCGTAATCATGATTTGCCTCCCTTCACCAACCATTCATAGTCTGTTATAAACATCTTTCTTCCTAAGCTGCCCCATTTCTCCCGAACCAGGTGCACAGACTGTATTAATATGGTGGTGTGGTGTCCCCCTCCACCCCTTCATTCTTCCGATGCTAGGGATTCAAAAAGTGGATCATCTCTCTTACCATTGTCACCACCAGGCTGATGCTATCTGTGAACACTGTGGTTCTAATGAAGAATCTTTCCCACATCTGGGTGCAGCAAAATAATCCATGCATAGTTACATGGGTGTTTTATTAGCATGCAGGAATACATGGTCACACAGGTGTTTTATTAGCATACAGGAATACATGGTCACACAGGTGTTTTTATTAGCACACAGGAATACAGGGTCTATATTAGAACACCGAACTTTCAAAATGCAGAGTGTTCTAATATCAAACCATTTTCAGTGAACGCTGAAAATATTGAAGAAACAGAAAACCAAATTTTTTTCCTAGGGAAAGAATTTGGTTGTCCATTTCTGTTGCTTCGGTATTTTCAGTGCTGTGGTGGAAAATTACTGGTCGGGTTCAGGTAAGTGTGCGATTGTGTGGATGTGAAGGTTAGGGCGGGGTAGGTGAGTTAGGGTTAGGGTGCGGGTGAGGTGACTGTGCGATAGTGACAGACGTTAGGGTTAAGGTAAGTGGATAGTCAGTGGTGTATGCATAGTTTAGTGTAGGGTTAGGTGTAAGAGTTTAGGTGTATGTGTGTGGATTGTTGTTTGTTTGGTGTGCTTGTGTTGTGTGTATGTGTTTTGGAACAGTGAATTTTTTCCCTAGAAAAAAATTCGCTGTTCTGTGTGTTCGATGTTTTAAATGTTTGATTAATAGGGTTCGATATTAGAACACTTGAAATTTTGAAAGTTCGGTATTCTAATATAGACCTGGAATACATGGTCATACAGGTGTTTTTTAGCACACAGGAATACATGGTCACACGGGTGTTTTATTAGCATACAGGAATACATGGTCACATGGGTGTTTTTCATAGGTTCATAGGTTCATAGGTTCATACTAGGCTATCTGCCCAAGGGCATTTATAAGCCTAGCCCATAGTTATGTGGCTTTCGCCACCCCTTTAGTTTGAATAAAAACTATGCCTATCATTTTGCTGTGCCATCTGTCAAGCAGTGACACTGAAGTAATCCCTGGGGTATATCTGCAATCTCCCATCCATTGGTCAAGATTCCTCTTGAACAAGGCCAGAGAGGTGCTCTGCCTCACATGTACCGGGATTTTGTTCCACAGCATAGGGAGTCTCTGGGTGATGAATCTGTCCCTCTAGCACGTTCTATTTATAACCGTGTCAAGGTTTAAGTCTCCCGCCCTTGTGGTTCTGAGGGATCTAGATTTTTTGAGGTGAAGCATATTCATCAAATCTGGGTTTGACATGGCCTTATATGTCAGGCACAGGTCACCTCTGAGCAAGCGGTATGAGACTGAATAGAGCTGGAGTTCTTTCAGTCGGGCAGCATAAGACATTTTTGAGACCCTTTATCCTTTTGGTGAGGAACTTTTGGGGCCTTTCAAGCTGCAGCAGGTGTCTGGTCAGATACATTCGAGCGGGCATTGTACTCAATCATAGGTCTAATAAGTGATGAGTACAGGGGACGATGACCTCCCTTGATCTAGATGTGAATCCCTTCATGATCAGGTGGGTGATATAGAAGGTTTTCCTAACTACTTTAGCAACATGAGTGTCAAACGAAAGGCTACTGTCAACCTGGGTCCCCAGATCTCTGATGACTTTTTCTGTGCTCAGTGGATTGCCACCTATATGGTAGCTAGGGTAACCTTGTTTTTCCCGAAGGGTATGACTATGCATTTTGGCGTTTAACTTCAGGCCATGGCTCTGGCACCAGTTATCCGTTTCTGTGAGGCCCTTCTGGAGGATATCTATGTCAGATGTGTTTTCGACTATGGCCCAGTTTGCAGTCATCTGCAAACTTTGTCAGCCATAACCCTCCTGTGTTTGCTTGTACTTCAGAAAAGTAGATACCGAACAAGAGTGGACCCAGGACTGAGCCCTGTGGGACACCACTTGTGACAGGCTTTGAGTCTGACATGGCTCCAGCAACTCTGACCCTGTGGGTTCTGTCACTTAGCCAGTTTGCAACCCATCTTGTGATGTATGGGTTTACATTCAAGCTGATGAGTTTTTCGATGATACCTGAGTGGGGTATTGTGTTGAAGGCCTTTGCCAGGTCGAGGTAGGCTGTATGGACTGCCTTTCCCTCATCAATGGCCTTGGTGACTGTCTCGAAAAAGTCAACCAAGTTTAAGAGGCAGGATCTGCCTTTGACAAAGCCAAACTGAGTTAGATCCAAAGTCTGCAAGTTCCCTATGTCTTTATTTATGAGTTCCATTATGATCCTCTCCATGGCTTTGCAGATAAGGCTTGTCAAGCTAATGGGGCGGTAATTTCCAGGGTCTGTGGAGGCACCGCCCTTATGAAGTGGGACCACAGTCGCTGTGCGCCACTCCTTGGGTACGTATCCTGAGGTGAGGCTAAGATTAAACAGCTGTCCTAACTGTGGGTTTAATTCCTCGTTGAGTTCATGAAGCACACAGCCGGGGACACCATCCGGTCCCATGGATGCTGTGTTTTTGCCTTAGTGAGGGCAGTTCTCACCTGGGCGTTGGAGATGTTTGGGGGCTACAATCCTCTGGAATAGATATCTCTCCTTTTGGGGAGGGGGGAAGTTTGCACTGAACCTGTCAGCCAGTATGTTGGCAATGTGTGTAGGTTCAGTAATTTTCACATCATTTTGAACTAATTCTGAGCATATCTGGGAGTTTCCTCCTAGGTTTCTAACATAGCTAAAGAAGGCCTTATGATTCTCTTTAGAGTCCTTGGCGATTTTTCTCTCAAAATTTGCCTTGGATGATTTTATGAGAGCTCTTAGTTTTTACTTATAATGATCAAAGGTGTCTTACCTTTCAAGGATTTTGCTCTATCTTGTAGTAGCTTCCTCCTTTTGTTGTAGAGCTTGTTTATGGCTGGGGTCCACCAGACTGGACGCTTGCCTTTGGTACAGAGAGTCTTAGTTTTGTTTGGGATTGCCTGATCCATGCAGTCCTGTAGGTGCTGGTAGAAGGCATTTGTAAGTGATTCAGCGGTGTGAGTAATGTTTACCACTGGCTCAGGGGCCTTAAAGGAGACCACACTAGTTTTAGAAGTGTGAAATCGGCTTTTGAGAAGTTTTTCACTGTGGTCTTTTTTGTTTCAGGTGGGGGCGGGATGAGGACCTCCAGCGAGATTAGTTTATGATCTGATCTCACCAGTGAGGGGTATACTTCCGGTGTTGAACATTTTGATCCCATGTTCGTGATGATGAGATCAAGTATGTTTTCTCCTCTTGTGGGGATGGTGACTAGTTGTTCCATGGCATTTGAGTTTATGAACTCCAGGAATCTTTGGGTTAGAGTGTTCGGGCTTGAGTAGTGTTCCCAGTCTATATTAGGGTAGTTGAAGTCACCTAGTATGATGGTGTTTGGAGATACATTTATCCCTCCAATGTTTTCAGGAAGGCCATGTGAGGTTCCTGAGTTTGAGAGGGTGGCCTGTAACATGCTACAAATTGCAGAGCAGTCTTGCCTATGGTTAATTGCACCTGGATGGTCTCCGATGCATCATGCGTTGCCACCAACCTTGAGGTGTGGGTGTCCTTTATGAATATGGACACCCCCCCTCCTTTCTTGGTGTTGTCTGGATTTTGGGGCGGAGCATGATATGAGGTGAAACCTGTTAGTGCTGGGGTGCTCTCAGGAGCCTTGAACCAGGTTTCTGTCACAGCACAGACATCAATGTTCTCCATATTGAGAAGGGCCTCGAGTGCGTGCATCTTGAGATTGAGACTTCTGGCATTGAGCAGCATTACCCTTAGTTTTTTTCCTTTTTGGTGTTCTAGGGTGGTAGGTTTAGAATTTGAGCCTTGCCTAAAAAAGGCACTATGGGGGTGGCAAGAGCCTTTGCCAATACATGGTCACACAGGTGTTTTTATTAGCACACAGGAACACATGGTCACACGGGTGTTTTTATTAGCACACAGGAATACATGGTCACGCGGGTGTTTTTATTAGCATACAGGAATACATGGTCACACGGGTGTTTTTATTAGCATACAGGAATGCATGGTCACAGAATGCATGGTCACATGGGTGTTTTTATTAGCATACAGGAATACATGGTCACATGGGTGTTTTATTAGCAGACAGGAATACATGGTCACATGGGTGTTTTATTAGCACACAAGAATACATGTCCACACGGGTGTTTTATTAGCACACAGGAATACATGGTCACATGGTTGTTTTATTAGCACACAGGAATACATGGTCACATGGGTGTTTTATTAGCACACAGGAATACATGGTCACATGGGTGCTTTATTAGCATACAGGAATACATGCTCACACGGGTGTTTTATTAGCATACAGGAATACATGGTCACATGGGTGTTTTATTAGCACACAGGAATACATGGTCACACAGGTATTTTATTAGCATACAGGAGAGTCTTGACCTTCGTGCTTTCATGACCCTTCTGTCACTACCTCTACAGCTGCTTTTCTTTCTTCCTCATCTTCTTTTTTGTTTTGTTCATTGCCTTTCCTGGTAGTAGTAACCATGACTGGTTTTGGGGTATCTGGAGTCTGTACTAAGCCTGGTCAACATCTCCTTGTACAGCCAGATGTCTAGGGAGGCCACCAGGCTGTAGTAGCTCTGAAGGTCTATATATTTTGTGGTGCAATTTGTGCATTATTTTTGAGAGATTAGGCTTCCAATGTTCTTTCTCTATACTGCTAGCAAGAGCATTTATGTATGTGTCCCTAATACAGTATGCATGTTAACAGATAAAACTGAAGATATCATTTTTAGACACACACACACATACAGCACACCCACACCCACTCATACACATGTGCGTGCACACACACACAGAAACACACATATCAACAGGCTCCTGGATTAAACTATAAAACTACAAGGACAGAGGTAAGGTAAGCAGTCTCACAATGTAGAAACCATATCCAAGAACTGAACCAGAAAACCAAGTACTGTGAGATGGCAATACTACTTGGTGCCCGACTGTGCCAGTGATAGTTACTTTCACAAACATCCTGCCTAGACTCTCTGAGAGAGCTACTTATTGTGTACAGTGCTGGGGCTTGACTCTAATGGGAAGCAAAAGAAATGATGATTACCATGTTGCTCTTTGATACATTGCAGCACCTGTTTAAATGCATGTGTGCATGTGCACACAGACAGAGAGACACTCACATACATGTCATAGCAATGATGGATGTATACTGATTTCAGTAACAAAATACATATCACACATGCATGTGCACACGCAAACACACACACACACACCACATGTCATACCAATGGCATTTGTTTACTACTTCTTCTTTCAGCTTTTCCCAGTTAGGGGTCACCACAGCAGATCACATGTCCACTCATGATTGGCAGTGGAGTTTTACGGTGTTGAGTTGGCAGCCCAGTGCCCAACCTTCTATGAAAGGCACACACATGCACGCACTCACACCTGGGGCCAGTTTACAGTATCCAATCCACCTGCAGCATTTCTTTGGGATCTGGGAGGAAACTGGAGCACCCAGTGGAAACCCACAAGACCACAGGAAGGACATTCAGACTCCACACAGAAAGCACTCCAGCCCAGCCAAAGATCGCACCAGAGAACCTCTTGCTATGAGGTGGCAACGCTAACTGCTGCAACACTGCGGCCACCCAATGACAGTTGTTTACTGATTTCAGTAACAAACTGTTTATTACTGATTTTACCAGGGTAAATCAGGGACTGTTTAACTGTGATTGGACAACAGCAGTGCTGAGTTACTTTTATTCCCAGACAGCCAGACAGCCTTTGTATCCATCAGTTGCTGCTACTTTATTGACTCCTACTTTTCAATGCAGCAGTACGAGGAATCTGGACAAAGCCAGAAATAATAGAGAGATAAAGGCCCAAAAATAAGGACAGAATTTAAATATTGTTCCTATAAACTTAGAAAGGAGCTAGAATAGCAGGTCTTGTATTAAGTATTTCTGAAGGATATGAAGTCTGACACTCAAATGTCTGTCCTTATTTAGTATTATTTAGTCACTTCAATCCTCAGTGATTTGTCAGAAAACCACACATTTTATGAGGAGCAGACCAAAAATATGAGTCAAAAATCTGGATATTGTGCGAAAATGTGGACAGTCGAGAGGTGTGTATTGACTGTATATAACTCAGATGTCTGATTGTTATCTAAAATAGTCACAGTAAATAATCCAGTCTTACTTCACACAAATTGTGCTAGTCTTTCAAAGCCAGAGTAATGACTTGATTAAACAGTAGTAGGGTCAGTCACTTTTATCCACAGTTTACTCATTTCCACCAATTATGGCCACTTTGACTGTACACATCAGATATATAATTGTGGAAAAAAATAAAAGCCTTAGTAATAGATTTCAGCTTTGTTTCACACAAACACACAGTAGACACAATAAAGTATTCTAACTTAAGTCACAAACACATCCATACTGGTCTTGCAAAGCTGGATTGTTGACTGATTAACTTGATCAATCAACAGCATGGTTGATTATTTTCATCCACAGCCAGCTGTTATATCCAGCAGTTATGGCTACTTTGTTAACACTAGAAACCTCACATATCTGATTGTGATAGCGTGGTCACAATAATGTATCACATAGTAGTCACAGTAACATATTCCACCTTGTTTAACTAATTTACTTCTATATCACATATCTGGTATACTTCCATTTAAAACTCATTGCTACTTGGGTTATTCTGGTATTTTGTGGCATTGGATTCCTTCCATATGTACATTAATATTTTCAAAACCAAGTGATTTACACATTACATGGTTTCAATTGAGTTCCTGAATGATGTAAAAACTGTCCCTAATATCTGAACTGCAAATTACAAGTATTGAGAGGCATTCAAATGCATTTATACTATTGACTATACAAATAAGCAAAGTTTTGCAAATTTCTACAAATATCTCAGTAAACAAGTACCCAGAAAGGACTTTCTTTTTATCATGTCAAAGCCTAAGTCTGGCTGAATAAAACTGTCCTACCACTATGTCTAGATTGCACAGTTTACAGTATATAACAAGTTGTTTGTGAAACTTTAGAAAAATGTTGTCCTGTGTATATTTACATTATAGTATTAATGTAAAGAATATGAATGCAGTGGCTATTATCACTGTAAAGAAGACTTCACTTTTATGGTTGTTATTTATATGTTTCTTAGTATTTAGTGCATAAAACACATTTACACTTCTCTTATGATTCTAATTTGATTTTTTTGGAAAATGTTTAGCAATATAATTCTGAGTATTGACTGTATGAAGTATGACTTTTCATAACCCAGGGTGTTAATGAGTTATCAAAAATATACTCCAGTACAATAAAGGCAGATTAGTGACTTGACCAGTCATAATCAGAGTCCATAATTATACCTGCTTTACTAATTGTGTACATCTCAGATGTTTGTGATTAAAATGGCCAAAATTATTTATTTCAGCTCTGTTTCACGCAAACACACAGTAGCTAGAATAATAGTAGTTTATCCTGCTTCACACAAATGCATACTAGTCCTACAAAACTGGATTCATTACAGTTTCTAACTTGATTAAATGACAATGGGAGTCAGCCACTTTCATCAACACTGGCAGCCCATATATCCAGGCAATTTAAGCAGCAGTAGCTTAGAAATCATTTAATTGGAACTGGCCTACCCAGAATGTATTAATCAAGCTAAAAATAAAATGCATCAAATGAAAATCATATTAAAGTGAAGATAAGACAAATGGGTTGAAGGATATGTGAGGGACTATAATGGGTTGGCTGCTCTGTGTGTAATATGGTAACCAGGATGAAAAACCATGGAGTTGGTGGTAGATGCTGATTCTGTAGAATGACTGGGTTGCTAGGAGATGAGCTATTGTAGCTCAAGCGGATGACTGGAGGGTTAGGAGTCTATCATTACATTGCTAGTACTTAGATTAGTTTGGAAAAATCCTGATCTAAGAAAGCTTTTCATGATGCTGGAGTTGCACACTTGCTGTAGTATTTTATGGACTAATAAGTTGGCAGGTAGAACTACAAAACAGACACAAAAAGCTGCATGGGAGCTGGTCATTTCATGGAGTGAGTTAGGGTGTGATGTGGATTTTTTGATAGGGCTACCAGTGCAAGGTACTAGCAAAGCAAGGAAAGATGAGATCTAGGATTAAAGTATGTGGCTCAGAAAGTTAGCTGATGATCAGGTATTAGGATTTGTCATTGACTGGGAGAGACAAGGCAAATTAAGATCATTACACCACATAAGGACTGCAATTCTATTCTATTTTTTGTATTCATGTTAAGAGCTCTTGTTTCAGAAGGAATTGCAGTCAGTAAATTTGTAGACAACATAAAAATAGGGGAAGTTGATAGTAATGTAACTGATCCACTCCACAGAATTTGCTGGATTGACTAGTCTGTTGGACAAATTCATGTTGCATGAAGGTTAATGCAGTTAAAAGTTAAGTTTTTCACTTTCCTAGTAAAAATGTTTGCTACCCTTGTGCTTTTGACAATATCATTTTATATAGCAATGAAAATGCAAGATACCGAGGTGTCACTACTGGTAGGAGTTTCTTTTCTTGTTCACCCGGTAGAAGTTGTCAGAAAATTCAACACTGAATTATGTTTAGAACTTTTACCAGCTGGGAAAGCAAGACGCTGTGCTATATTTATAAACCATTAATCAGATCATTGATTGAATGCAAGGCCTCGGTATATACATTTTATCCATTTCTTTAGCAATAGGTTACAAATAATTTAAAAATGTTTCACAAGATGCATTTAGAAAGTTAAGCACTTAAGGTATATTGCTAGGTTAAGAAAACTCTGCCCATTTATCATCAATTATAGACTGATTAGGTGGACTTGATCTTAACTTATAAACATAAAAATAATGACCTTAGTGCTTCCCTTGGAATTTCCTATACTTTGCATTTTAAAGAAACAACAAACTGTAAAAAATGTATGGAAGTTACTAGAATGATTTTTATCCTTCTTTACAGATGCTTTCTATAATATGGTGGTCAATTGGTCAAATTCCTTCCCTTCGAGACTGAGAAGGAAGGACTGATATTTTAGCAGTTTAAAATCTAGATGAATGCTTGGGGGACAGGGACTCTGTTCCACATTTAAAAGCCAGTAGTCTGTTTGAAGTCTTTAACAAAGCTTAGAGTCTGTATATTTTAAAAACATTGAAACATGTAGACTCCCTTTCCTTGCTGAAATCTGGAATACAATAGAATATGAGGACAGTTGTGTAATTAAATTATGATGGAAGAAGGGTAGTAAGCAGACTAATTGGATGACAGAACAGTGGCATCAGGGGGATTTGGGAAAACAAAAATAGTGGCAACAGACAGGAAAGGACAAGAATCTTCATGGAAGGCATACAATACAATGGGTGGTTACTGGTGTGAAAATGAATGTGAAGTGGTTTATATGTTAGAAGTTAAAAAGAGGGCAGCAAGTGAAAATGGGTAAAAAGGCAAGACAAATAATAATAGATGCATTTTTAATTTGAGAAAATGGGGAGCTTTACACTTTGATAAAAGTAGGAGAAGCGGACATATTGGGTATGACTGAACCCTGGTCAAATGATGAAAGCATGTGGGACAAGAAGAAATCAGGATATCAGTGTTTCAGGCAAAACAGAAAGGGTAATATAGGTTGAGGGGTCACATTCTGTGTTAGGCTGAGCACAAGATAGGATGAGGGGTAACATTCTATGTTGGGTACAACACAGGATAGGGTGAGGGGTAACATTCTTTGTTAAGCAGAGCACAAGATAAGGTGAGGAGCAGCATTCTGTGCTAGGTAGAGCACAAATGGTACTTGAAGACAAAATAACAGAGTACCGCAGAGATGTATTTCAAATACAATCGGACATTAGGAGATAAAGGGGGAGTGCTACACACTGGATGTACTACAAAGTCCATATATGCTGAAACTATAAGATGATGAGCAGTTAAGTGAACAACATATACAATCTTAGAAAATGAATTTATTTTATTAAGATGGTAATGTTTAATATCCCAGAAGCAGACTAGTGCATTTTTTTGATTGAACCCCACACAAAGAAAGTAAAAAAAAAAATGAAGGAAGGAAGACAACAGTGGAAATGGTAAACCAATAGATATCCTTTTCAAGTAGCAGAAAAAGTAAAAGGAAGGGTAAAGTATTGGACATTGCATTTAGCAAGTGTAAAGAGGCTTTGAGACCTAGAAATGGACATGACCCTGATCCACAGTGACCATGTAATGGTCTGGTAAACTGCATGTGAAGGGGACAAAAGAAAGTTAAACAGAACTGAAGTGTGGGATTGCAAAAAAAGTAAGACTGTCTTAAGTTGGAGGAGGTTTCTGAGTCCAATATAGGAGAACACAGACAAGAAAGAGAACAAATCACCTGTGTACAAAGATACCAAATTATCATACAAAACACCTATGGAAAATGGATTGGGAAAATGAACAGACGTGGAGTAAAATGAGGCAAAATGGTTAAGGATTTTTGGTTCCCCTTCTGTTTCATTCATTCTGGCTACCACAGTGCCCCCATCCATTGCCCAGTCTATCAATATCTCCCACTGGCTACTGCCCCAGAGTATCTTTATTCTAAGGCTGGGAATGGCATTGAACTTTAGGACATTCTAGTGGGGTGTGCCATTGACTAGGTCTACCAGGAGATTGTTTTCATTTATGACCTAATCATTGGAACCACCTTCCCCTGCATTTGCCTTTTACAACTGAGGGCTACTTCCCTCTATGGACCATGCCTCCCAATAAGAAACACCTAGAGGAACTCTCTTTCCATGGGATGGCCTTGGCCATCCCCACCCTGAGCCACTAATCAGACCTGAGTAATCTGGGTAGGAATAAGGGCTTTGTCCTTATTATGCCATGGCATTGTCAGAAAAGAAAGAATGTTGTGATAAACATGCATACTTTGGCTTAGGAGTGGGGGGACTACCATAAGGAATTGGAAAAACCTGAAGATCTCACTTAATTGGCTTCTGTCTTTACAATATAAAAAATGAAGAATAAGCAGTGGCCTTGGAAGCTGCAAAGAGAAAAGAATGATGACATTTGGCACCGTCATTTACCATAGAAGTTGTAAAAAGAAAACTAGGAGCTAAGGGGAGACAAGGGTCATAGTCGTATAGCATGCTATCCCATGATTCTACAGACCTCGGTATGTGTACTTAGAGATTCCCTGACAGTCTTGCTTTGCATCATGCCATCCCATGGTCCTATAGACCTCGGTATGTGTACTTAGAGATTCCCTGACAGTCTTGCTTTGCATCATGCCATCCCATGGTCCTATAGACCTCGGTATGTGTACTTAGAGATTCCCTGACAGTCTTGCTTTGCATCATGCCATCCCATGGTCCTATAGACCTCGGTATGTGTACTTAGAGATTCTCTGACAGTCTTGCTTTGCATCATGCCATCCTGTGGTCCTATAGACCTCGGTATGTGTACTTAGAGATTCTCTGACAGTCTTGCTTTGCATCATGCCATCCCGTGGTCCTATAGACCTCGGTATGTGTACTTAGAGATTCCCTGACAGTCTTGCTTTGCATCATGCCATCCCGTGGTCCTATAGACCTCGGTATGTGTACTTAGAGATTCTCTGAAAGTCTTGCTTTGCATCATGCCATCCCATAGTCCTATAGACCTCGGTATGTGTACTTAGAGATTCCCTGACAGAACTCTTCCTCAGGTCACTTAACAGTCTTGAGGTTCCAGAGGATATACTGGTTTCACTTCATGAGAGATGGAATTTGAGCTGACCTAGAAAACTACTGGTCCATTGTATAGGGAAAGTAATGGGCAGATACAGGTAGAATGGTTGCTTCCTTTCTTAAGAATGACCAACTGTACCAGCCATTATGTTTTAAGACTAGGTTACTCTGTAGCTAGACAAATAAATCAGGTTGATGTTTTCTTTTTTACCTTGACTTTGGTAAAGATTTTGATTCACTTGCACAGGGTCACTAACAGGCAAACTGTAGGAGTGAATTTGCTAAAGGCTAAGCATAGTTGGGTAGTAGTATGTATTGATAGTAGTTAAGGGACTCATTAAAAAGAAAGGACATGGTTAATGGTGTTCTAGAGGTGTCAGCCCTGCAAACAAAATCGTTTGTCACCTTTGTATCCGATATCATGACAGGCATTGAGAGCAGGACAGTCCTGTTGGCAGATAGTGGAAAATGGGATACAAAGTGAAATGAGGAGGCTGGTAGGTGGCATCTAAGGTGTAAAGATGACGCGTGTAAAAAAAAACTCCACCTGAGCTGTAATAATGTCACTGTGAAATATCAACTGAAAGGAATGATCCTTAAAAGTATTGGTTAGCAAAAAGCTTGGTGTGGAAGTAATAGTAGAAACAAAGTACCAGGTATACACAGAGAAAGCTGTAACTTTAGAACAGTAAGATGATGGGCTGTGCTCTTGGGGCATAGACCCCTGGAGCAGAGAAATTATCCTGTAACTCTAAATCTGTGGTCAAAGTAGATTGTGCTCAGTCTGGTTGCTCATATAGGAGAAAGAATATCAAGCTAGGCAAATGAAAGGTGGCAGGGGGTTATAAAGGGGGAACGGAGTATGTGAAGATATTACAGGAAATGACTGCATTCTCAGTTTATGACAGATAAGAAAGGGTGGACATGAGTATATACAACACAGTAAGTGGATAGTTTGACAAGTAGCTCAAGAGTAGACAAAGAAGAGGGGGGCATGCCTCCAAGTTTAACATACAATGCCCAAACTATGCTTTACAAAATGGAGTTAGCAGTTTAATGGGGAAAGTTACTTGGGAAGATACCAGCATTTAAGAGCAATGAGACTTCAGTTAAGCTTGACAAGAATGGTGGCTAAGAGTTATAGGCAAGAATGGTGGCTAAGAGTTATAGGCAAGGAAATGAAAGACACCAGTTATGCTGATAAAGCAGAGCCAAGAGGCAACTTGCCATTGGCTCATTGTAACTGTGTAATGTTATCTACATGTCATCTCATCACATTAAGCATTGCCATTGCTGCCGTGCTTTATGTGGTCATTTGTATGATTGCTTTTAACAATGCTTGCAACAATTATTTGATGAAATTCACCACAATTTTCCCTGGAATGGATTTCAGACTTGCATGCTTTTGACTTATGAACTTCTTTGTTCATCAGTGATTGTTCACATGGAGGTCCATCCTTGTCAGTAGCAGAATAATTGCTATTAAGGAGAGTAAGGACATGTGGCACCTGAATATTTCATAATCTAAAGACCCCTTCCTTTTTTCCCTATAATTCTCTGCAAAAAGAACTTCATATCCAAACCTTACTTGCTGTTTGTTAAAACAAGTTGCACCTAAGATTGGTCCTAGGCTACTTATTAAATTTAAAGTATCTTTATAATTTCAGTTTGAGCCCTCCCTGTGTTTTTGATTTATGATTCTTGTTACCTTTGGTTTCTTATATTCCTTTGTTCATCTTAACATAATTGACTCCTCTTCCTAGCCCTCCAGTTTTTTCTGTCCTTGACCTTTTCACTTGCTAAATGTTTTTTTTTTTTTTTTTTTTTTTTTGCTCAGTGATCCCAGTCTCAGCTAGTATGTGTTTTTCTTGTTTCTGGTTTTTAATTTGATAGTTGTCATGAGTAGCAATGCATTTCAAAAGTGTGACTATAGTAGCTAATATTACTTCAGAACAGACACTCTCTTTGTGCATATTGTCGGGTTGAAGAAGATACTGAAATGTTGTTTGGGACATTGTGGCATTTCTTAGGGATTTGCTCCAAATATTCTAACAGACAGTAAAAATGCATTAAAAGTGTTTAAGATGGACAAAGCCTTTGCACTGTCTTTGACAGAGCTTTGACCTCAACCTTTGTTTCAGGGTCAGCTCCCTCAACCTCCAGGGGCAAACTGGTAAGTGTTCAAATCGACTCTGCTAGGCATAAGCAGAAACAGAAACACAAACAGGTAAGTATAGAAACTCCTTTGAAGATAAAAAAGGATTAGAAGAAAATATGCTTTTCTCTGATTGTTATGGTACTGTAATGAAACTGTCAACATTTTGGTTGAAAAGTCTCATATTAAGTTGGTCAAAACTGAAAATGTAAGCTCCTCAGCTAATACAGAAATTAATAAGATTATGTGTTTGAGACCAGAATCTGTAAGGTCCTTTAGATCATGTTTCATCCTACCACCTGAGATAATGGCGAAAGATTTGTAGAGATATTTATTAGAGTTAAGTAATGTCTGCTGCCTCTTCCCCCTCTTGTTTCAGGGCAAATGAGATACCATGACAATTTGTTCTGTTTCAGCATGATCGTCCCAAATTTCCTTACTGGGATCTATGTTGGCGCTGGTCCCAAGAGGTCAGAGTCATTCCCCATGCATCTGTGTCAATATCAGCAGATTTGTCAGTGCTGGCTAGAGTCTTCATGTGAGGACCACATACTTCAATTTCAGCTCCTCTATTGCTGTCAGTGTTGACGGCCTTAGTAGCAATGCTGACAGTTTGGTTTATTAGCTCCAGGGTTGTGGGCTCTGCTGCTGAAGTCAAACTTGGGGCTGATCTTTCCAGCATTAATATGGATCTTGGGAGCATCAGTCTTTATGCTTTCAGAGTTGAGGACCTCTGTGTCAGGCCTATGATTGAGAGGTTTGCCAGGTCAGGCAGGAAAGCCCAATCTCCATGTGGAGTGTGATGTTGTCAGTGTCAGTCTTAGCAGGCTTCACTCTTAGACAGCCACAGGCCTTTACCCCCAGAGATGTGGTCCACATGAGCCACAAATGTTCCTTTGTCATGATACCTAGCTGTTACATCTTCAGACAGCAGGAGCAAGATGCATGGAACCTCCTGCAATACATTTATGAGGTAGCTGATCAAATTTTTTTCATCATCTTGAAACGTGTTCCTGGCACCTGTGAGGACTACTAAAAAAAAACATCTTCCCTTCCTAATACCAAGGATGAGGAGGGGGTAGATTTCATTCATTCCCATTGATGACCCCATGTTTTGAGAAGTACTTGAACTGATGAAACACACAGAAGTGTGGCCTACAGATCCCATGGCCTCTCCACTAAGTACAGTGCAGAAGGCATTCATGACCCCTGCAACATTTTCTCAGGCACTTCCTTACCTGGACAAGATGGTAATGCTGGGAATGTAAACTGTGTGCAAGGCTTTGATACTATGGCACCAAATAAGATGCAAGCACTGGATAGCTGATTTAGGCTGCTGAAGCTATATGACTTCTTTCCACTCCCTATCCCAGTTTCAATCCCAGTTCCACTTCCTACCATTGACAGACATCCTAACCCAGTAAAACAGTGTGACAGGAGCCGAGGGGTGGTCAACCTCATAAAGAAAAGCTCCATCCAAGAGGTCCTACCAGACCAGCAGGGATTAAGTTATTTTTGGCAACCAAACAAACGACAAAAGATCTCAAACAACCTATATTAGACTAATGTTTATCTCAATTATTTTTTCTCCGAGAAACCTTTTAGATCAAGGTGTAGACCATTTTTTTCTTTTTGTCACACGCTCTTTGGAACGTGAAGATGCCTACCTACACAGCAAGATTGCCAATGAGTCCATGAGGTTTCTTTTCTTTTGTATAGCAGATGGCTATTATCAGTTCTGGATTTGGTATTTAAATCTTATCCCAGCCAATAGGATGTTCATAGGTTGATAGGTTGGTACTAGGCTATCAGCCCTAGGGCCTATACAAGTCAGTCATAACTATTCCCTGGCTATTTCTTCCCACAATATTTACTTCCCTGGACTCTTAACTAGCAGGGCGACTGACGTGATCCCTGGGGTGAATTTCCTATCTCCCATCCAGTCATCAAGGTTTCTTTTGAAGAGGGCTAAAGAGATGCTCTGCTTGACATGTATGGGCAGTCTATTCCAGAGTCTGGAGAGTCTCTGGGTCAGGAACCTGTCCCTACAGCATGTTTTGTTCATTGTAATGACAAGGTTTACATCCCTGGAGCATGTGGCTCTGAGGGATTGGGATTTCTTTAAGTGTAGCATGTCCAATAGCTCTGGGTTTGACATGGCCTTGTATGTTAAGCAGAGATTGCCTCTGAGTAGACGATATGCGACAGAGTATAGCTGGAGTTTTTGTAGACGGTCAACAAAGAGCATCTGCTTTAGGCCTGTGATTATTTTAGTGAGGTATTTTTGCGGCCTTTCCAGTTGTTGCAGATGTCTTGAGAGGTATATACCAAACAGCGCATTGTATTCTAATGAGTGATGAGTACAGTGGGAGAATTACCTCCTTTTTTCTGGATGAAAAGCCCTTCGTGAAGAGGTGTGCCACATAGAAGGATTTCCTTACTGTTGTGGTGATGTGGTTATCAAAGGTGAGACCACTGTCCACCTGTGTCCCTAAGTCTCTTATCACACTTTCGGTATTTAGTGTTCTGCCACCTATGTGGTAATTCATGGGTGCATGTTTTTTCCCAAAAGGGATAACTATACATTTCTTGGCATTGAGCTTGAGCCATGGCTCTGGCACCAAACATCTGTTTCTGTAAGGCCCTTTTGTAGAATATCCACATCATTTGGGGATTCAGTAATGGCTCCCAGTTTGCAGTCATCTGCAAACTTTGTTAGCCAGAGTCCCTTAGTGTTGGCCTGTACTTCAGAGAAGTAGATGCCAAACAAGAGCGGTCCCAGGACTGAACCCTGAGGTACTCCACTTGTCACTTGTCTGGAGCTGGATTTGGAGTCAGCTACTTTTACAGTGTGGGTTCTGTCAGTAAGCCAGTTGGCAATCCATCGAGTGATGTTGGGATTAATGCCCAGCTTAGTAAATTTATCTATGATTCCAGAGTGGGGGATGGTGTTGAAGGCCTTGGCAAGGTACAGAAAGGCTGTGTGGACCACCTTGCCCTTGTCCACAGCTCTGGAGACTGATTCGAAGAAGTCAATCAGGTTCAGGAGACCAGATCGGCCTTTCATGAACCCAAACTGTGTAGGGTCCAGTGTTTGAAGGTTGCTAATGTCTTTGTTTATAAGTTCCATGATAATACATGCCATGGCCTTGCAGATCAGGCTTGTCAGACTGATGGGGCGGTAGTTCCCAGGATCCAAGGTGGATCCCCCTTGTGGAGTGGGATAACTGCAGCTGTGCGCCACTCTGTGGGCATGGAGCCTGAGGCGAGGCTATCATTAAACATGACACTTAAGTGAGTTGCTAGTTCATTTTGTAGTTCATGTAGTACACAGCCCAGGATGTTGTCTGGTCCCATGGATGCTGTATTTTTAGCTTTGGAGATTGTGTTTTTTACCTGTGTGGCCGTGATTACCAGAATTTGGCAATCTTTCGGTATTGAGACGGGCCCTTTAGTGGGGTAAGAGCGGGGTGAAATTGGCACTGAATCGATCTGTAAGGATATTTGCAATATCCTTGGGATCAGTATATTTAATGCCATTATGTTGTAGCTCAAAGCATATCTGAGCATTGCCATTTTGATTCTTGACATAGCTATAGAATGCCTTGTGGTCGTCTTTGGAATCTTTGGCAATTCTATTTTCGTAACTAGCTTTGGAGGATTTTATGAGGGATCTCAGCTTCTTACTGAGGCTAGTAAGGGAGTTTTTTGCATCCTGGGATTTTCCTCTTTTCTGCAACAGTTTCTTCCTTTTGTTGTAAAGTTTGTTTATGGCAGTGGACCACCAGATTGGCTTCCCTTTTTTGGAGGAGAGTGTTTTGGTTCCATTTGGGATGGCATGATTCATGCATGAGTGGATGTGCTCGTACAGTGTCTTAGTTCACTAAATGTATGTGTGTAGCTGCTGTGAACCAGAGGTTGCAAGAAGTGAAAGGGTTTCCTTACATAGATGAGTGGTTTCTAACCACAACATCATGAACCAGGTAAATATTTGCAATTTATTTAAGTCCCTTGAGATTATTATGAAACTGTAAATACTGCAAAGTCCTAGCTGGAGTTCTCTCGCATACTATTCTATAGCTTGTTCCTGGTCACTGCTTCATATAGTTCTCATCTTAACCTGGTCAGGGTCCACCTATTACAAAACTTAAGTCTAATAAATTGTTCTGTGCCAGGCTTTGACAGCATCCATATATCTGAGGGCCGTGGGAGTGATAGAATCAGCAATCTACATTCTTTGCAAGGTATTTTATGTGCATTCTTCAGTGGACTTTAGTGGTCTCAGCTTGTAGATGATGTGACACTTCAAATCAAGATTTCCAGTGTATACAGGCCATGTAGATGGTGGCTTGACATTCTAAATGTAACTCAGTCCATTCAAAGTCCCCACATAGCAGTGACGGCCACTGCAAATGTCTCTGTCTGTGGTCACAGTTGCAAAACTCTCTCTTTATGCCTTTCAGCACTCCCTGCAACAGGGTGCAAAAAACATCTATATAAACAATTTAGAAAGCCAAGCAGAGTAGATCCTAAAAATATTCTCATAGCTGTGGCTTGGCACTGACTATTTCGTTTTCCCATGATTGTACCTCACCTTCTGAAGAAGCCTGTGCATCCGAGGCCCATGCGGTCCCACCTACAAACCCTCTGTCAAACCTTATCCATATCTGCACTTCCTTCAGCCAGCTTTCGTTTTTCTTGATTTTCATTAGTGGACAGAGACTCTTCATAACCTTCTGAATGGGTCTATATTACAAGATCGAAACTTTAGTTAATCGAATAACTAAAGTTCGATCTTCTAATAGCGAAAGCCAAAAACCTCAAATGGCCTATTTAACACAGGGAAACAATTCCCTTAGCTGTTATGGGGATTATGCCCTTTTCTCCAATGTGGAGTGATATCCGTTGGTGTATTTAGTTTGGGGTTCGCCCCCTGGCTTGATTTGGGACCAAAAGTTTTTTTTTTCATGTGGCCAAGGGAAATGTTTTCCTGCGTTTAAATTGGCCATTCGAGATTTTTGGCTTTTGATATTACAAGAGCGATCTTTAGTTATTCGATTAACTAAAGTTTCGGTCTTGTAATATAGACCCCTCTGAATAGCCTGGATACTTTCATCCAGAGGGCCAATACTAAAAAAAAAAAAAAAAAAAAAAAAAACCCTGCAGTTGTACTGTAACTGGAAGCATTGGTCTATACATCTAAAGGTTTAGATATCTTTGGTGCTCCAGATCTTGCAGTGCTGGACATTCTTTTTGACTTTTGGTACACACCAGTTGGTTATCATGCAACGATTTGTAATTTTCACCAAGATTCCAATCACATATTTAAAACTGAGTAAGACCTTCCATAAACACGCATTTCTAATTAGATCTTTAAAGGATCCCATTTCTCTTAAGGATTTGTACTTTGCAAAAAAAAACTTACTCTTCCTACTTCTGAGCTTAACTGCAGCCACAGATTTTAAATTCCTATCCTGGGAAACACACTTTCTGGTAGCTAACTTCAGCTATGACTACCATTCCAGAATTGCAAGTGGTATGATATAACCATCCATACTCATTTCTTTAAAGGGATATCATTTTCTTTTGAACAAATCTATAATTTGTTAGAAGCAAACTATAATCATCAGTCTGCTCGTGTTCTTTCTAAATTATTTTAACAGACGGGAATATCTGTTGTTTTAATATATATGCTTGCAGAGAGCTCAGATTTTAATGAGTAGCCCCAGATCTTTAATGGAAGAGTCACCATTGTTTGTGTCTATTGCAGGTAAGAAATTGGGCTCTAAGGTTTGGAAAGCCACATTAAGGAAATTTGCATTATGCGGCTTGTTGACTGGCTGCTTTTTGATTGGTTGAGTACATAGATATGACCTGCCCCTGAGGAAACCAGCCTGGGTTGGATCCAGTGTCTGAAGGTTTCCAATGTCATCATTTATCATTTCCATGATTATTCTTTCCATGGCTTTGCAGGTGACACTAGTCAGGCATATTGGGCTGTAGTCACCTGAGTATGTAGATGACCTGCCCTTGTATAGACAGATGACTATTGCAATCCTGTGTTCACTCAACATGAAGCCTGTCTGAAGGCTGCAGAAAAATAGTGATTCTAGTGATCCTGATAGGTCATGTTTCTTGCTATTAAGGAGGCATTCTGGGATATTATTAGGATCAATTGATGCAGTGTTCCTGACCTTAAAAAGTGCATTCAGGACTATTGATGGTTGGGGGAGTTATGGTTGAGGGTATTTCCTGAGGGATGTCTTGTGGGGACATAGATATGTCTGTATGAAAGTAACCATGCGGGAATGTATGCAGGGTAGCTCTGTCATTTTGTTTACAAGGAATAGACCTCGTCTTACTGGATATGAAAGTTACACACCTGTGATAATGATAAATCTGTCAACATACCACCCTACAACACCTTTTGGTTTTACTGATGTGGTCTAGAGGTCTTTATGACTTTATGCTCTGCCCGTGCATTGCATCCCTGAACTCTGAAAAGGAAGGTCTTTTCCTAGAGTATTATGAATATAATGGTTTTAAACAACAGCCTAGAAAAATTTCAGGTGCTGATCTGTTTAATGCCTAGCTTCATTAGTCCTGATATTGGAGCTGCTTATACAAATCTATTGTCATGGTTAAGTATGCATATGTTCTGCATTCCACTGGAATATTTTTCTTCTCCAAAGACGTAATAAGCAGCCCTTTGAGTGGATCTGTTTTACAGCCTGTAGCTCTTTTACTGCTGTGGAAAGTGGGTATGCATGCAGTGTTTCTGTCTTATTCCTTGAAGCCATTAGAATTAATTTTCTTCCTCTTTGTTTGATGGCCCTCTATCTGTCTTTATGTCCTCTTATATTCTCACTCTGCATTCCAGAATAACACTGTGTTCTCCCTTCTGTTATGAAGAGTGTGGTAAAGCCATTTATTAAATGCATTAAACCTGATGTGTTGTTTCATATCATTTGTTGCTTTCTACCTTCAGCCAGGTAATGTATGGTCTGTGTTTTCCATATTGCATTTTGGTTTCATTTTTCACTGCTAGTTTCCTTTCCATCCTTGATTTTAATAATATGTTACACTGATAGTGTTTTTCCGGACCTTTTTCTGCTGCTCCTGACATCAAATGCATCTGTTTATGAGTTATTTTCCAGAAGTCATATGTAGTCAAATATCAGATAATATAGAGAACACCTGGAGCAACTAATTCATACTATAATTTATCATTGTCAGAATGCCAGTGCATCATGTATTGTTTATTTATTTATTTATTTATTTATTTATTTATTTAAATTTAAGTGGAGTAGTGACTAGGATGCAGTATAGTTTAAAGTACAAAGGTGCACAATGCAAGTAGGTACAAATAATCAAATATGGCAAGAAACAGTCAGCTGGGAAATGTAGTTTATTTATTTTTATTTTGTTTACCAGTGTGGAGTACTAATAACATTTGACCAGCTGTAAGCTCTGCCAGGGTTAAAGCCATATTACTAACAACCCAGCAGAGTAAGATTGTAATGTTTGTAGTAAAACAGCAATTAGAACAAAAACAATTATACGCACCATAGCAAAATATACATATTTACAAATAATAGTTGTAGCACAAGAGGAATGTAAATGTACCAAAACAGATGTTGGGGCTTAGGCTGCCCACCAGGGCAATTTATTTTATTTTTTATTTTACATTTGTTGACCGGGCTAGTCCAGCTGGATAATTTCCATTTTCAGTGGAGGCCCGGGGAGAAAAGCTCCACAAATAAAAGCAAGGTTAAACATTTAAGCAACAATGCATACATTTTAGTCTAGTAAAAAAAACATCTAAATAAAAAAGATAAAGATAAAAAAACACATAGTCCTATCTATATATTGAGAAAGGCCGTATATACATGATTGTTGAAGAAATTGTTGGTACCCTTTTTTTTTTTATGGAACAGTACAGTAATTAAGTAATTTGTGATACCAGAGAAAGATTGGCATGTTTAAATAGGGAAATATGACTGAAGAAAGAAAAAAGCAGATTAGTCTGGATTGGTACAGGAGCAGAGCCAGAAGTTGTTCAGATGTGAAAGAAGTTGTTTTTTAAAAAGGTGAAAGGAGTCTAGTGAGGTAATGTGTGAGGGGAGGTTATTCCATATTTTCCCTACGGAGTTAGAAAATAGACAGTTGCCTGCTGAATTTGTAATTCTAGTTGTGTTGACTTGTAGCTTTTCGGCAGATCATAAACAGGTCTTGACAGATGAACTTGTTCGGTAGAAGGTTTGGAGAAAAAATGTGTAATTTGGGCACTGCAAGTGGCAATGTAACCATCGGGTCACTTTCACTTAAGGATTACTAGGCCTATTCAGCTTGCCATGGTACATTTTCCCATCTTAATCCCTGTTTTTTCTTCTACATTTTGCCACAGTAGAGGGGTCACAGTGGTACAGTGGTTATCACTCTTAAACACGGCACTTGGTTCTACAGTTATTTTCTTGGCAAGGGGTTCTTTTACTCTTGAGTCTGCCTGATCTCCCCATATGTGTTTGTCTGTGTTTTTACAGTGTTCCCTGGCTCCATCCTATATCCCAAATAGGTGTGCACATGTGTCAGCATGTCTGCCTCTGTGTGTCTGCACATTCTGCAACTAAGTAGTGACCCATCTAGGGGTAGTTCTCTACATTATGTTCACATAGTGCCAGGATTGCCAATGACTCCCCTGCAATCCTGCATTTGATAATGCAGGTATCAGAGAATGAATGCAGGATTAAATGCTCCATAACACCCTTATGCTCTGTAAATCTGTTGTCATTGTCTTCACACTGCAATACCACTTCAAAGTGGTAGAAAAAACTGATGCTTCTATGCTGTGAATTGAAACCTTAGTGTTACTTTCATTTTTTCCAAATGAGAAAACTTTATCTAGGAAATATATGTTTGATAATTTTGTAGGTGAACTTGTCCTTCACTGCCTCTCTTGAGCTTTCACATCCCACAATTGTAAATGCGGTGTACAGTTTTAGATTAGAGAAAACACTTGCAGCCATGCAGACTCTACATTGAAGTGATGTGGGTTCAAAACTGAAGCCCAGGTCCAGGGGCAATGAGGCTCAAAGCTTAACATCTGAGTCACCATGCTATTCACAAAATGCTGAACATCATATTTGTTGCATTATAAGCAGAGTATTGTGTTTTCTGGATGTCTTCTGGTAGAAATATTATTCAAACAGATTTTTAGAAGGAATAAAGTGGGGAAAAAGTATAGCTGGATCTGAAAAACTTTGGCATGGGATCATTCCAGATTGGACAGAAGAACTTGTTTCTGTCTCTAATGCAAGTAAGAGAGAAAGTATTTTTAAGAAATTCAAGTTTTTTCGTATAGAGCCAGCTCTCAGCACTGTGACGATAACAAGACAATGTATAAATAAGTTATTGACAGATACAGGAATCCAGTGATAATCTTTCGTATCAAAGAGCATGGATATGTGAGTTACTCACTGAATAAATAGGATGGCTTCATAAGGCAACATCTTGCTTAGACAGATAATCTTCGAAAAATATGTGCATCTGATATTCAGGCTGTAAATAACTGTCAACGGTTGAAGGTAGTTGTAAGACATTTTGCTGTTGCCTTAGAAGTATTCATTCCATACATCAAAGAAATGATGCTTTGCTCCTGCATTACAAAAACAAGTTTATACAATGTATGCTTCTTAAAAATTGAGTGAGACATTACATTACATATTAGATATGTCCCTATTGGCTCCCCCTCCTTTCTGTCCTTTTGGCCAAGCATGTAATTAAGCCAAAGTATTCCCGCTGTTATCTGCTGTCATTTGCTGTGGATTTCACCACTTTGTGAAGCCACGAATGTTTATCTTTCTTTTTCTTATTATTTGTACCAGTAGATCATAAAGATTATTGTGTGATTTCTCATCTTAGCATTACAATTTAAAGGTCTGACTGTTGTGTTTGCATTCTTAACAACATGATGTATTCGGACATATACTGCAGAGTGTCTGAAAGAAATATGAAATAAAATTTAAAGAACCTATTTTACATCTGAGTGACACTGATGTAAAGCTACACTTATACTTTTAAGGGCAAAGGTCAATATGCTTCAAGCCAAAAAAACTCAAAGATACCACTTCAGATCACTTAGTAATCAGTGTAATGCCAGATCAAAGTAATTTGTGTGTCTGTTGCAAAGGAAAATACTGTAATTGTGATGTACGAAAATGGGATCTAATTTACCCCTTTCCCTAAGAGGCCGCGACCTCAGATTTGGTGTAATTACATGCACAAGGTGTGAGGGCAAAGCTCCTCCCTATAAAATAATAGTTCGAAAAGGCCCATTTTTCATAGTTACGTCAACTGACAATTATGGGTGTTGCAGTTCTGATGGA
>NC_056745.1:1439617412-1439622412 GCF_019279795.1 Protopterus annectens
AAGCTGTAATGCTGCAGTATTCCTGACAATGAAAGTACTTGTTCCACCAAATCTCCAGTGCACTATATGCAAATTAAGTTCCATTGATAGTTAAAGGCAATGAGTTAGAAGATTTAAGGGATTGTTCTTGCCTATGACTGCAGAGTTTTGTGGTCTCTGATTAGACCACTTGTGTCTTCCAAAATTAGAAAAGAAGTTGAACTGAAAAGGTTAATAGTAAGCATTTGTTAAGCCTGGATTGTTTGCTCATCATGATTTTGGCAGCTGCATATTTAGGATTTTTCATATGCCCAGATAAAACAATTGTGTGCATCATCTTTATATGACTGGTCGTGTACTGTTCCACTTGTTATTTCAGGTCAAACAGATTGCTTGAAAAAATGGATTGTTCTACTTTCTAATTTATAAATCTTCAACTCGTGCTGATTTCAAGACTGCCTTTGAATGATTGAGCAATGCTTATCTAGTTATTTTACTTCGTTAGTACATGTGAGTTTGAAATACATGTCATATTACTGCTAGAAACATGCCTTATACAAAGAGTGAACCACAGATCTGCGATGCTCGCGAAATGATTAAGATGCTTGCATTTTCTTAATTTCTGGCTTCATACCACAGGTATGTGATGACTAGGATGGCTATAATTTCTTCATTGCAGGATTCAAATAGAGATGTTTAATGGTTTTATGCTGCATGCATTACATTGTTCAGAAGTATGTACAATTCTCAAACAAATGCTATTCAGAAAACTATCATGATAACATTTCATTAGCATGAACCATGTTTATAAACCACAGCATTTGCATAGACATAAGCATACCACGTATGATTTGCTATGTGAGTGGGCACTTGTGTTATAAAAGTCATACAAAGTTGGCCATGTGGCCTAATGGATACAGTGCCTGACCTCATATCAGAAGACTGTAGATTCCAGTCCTACCATGGTCATATAAACGCAAGACAACAGTGTTTTGGGTGGTTGGCATAATGGTTGAGGTTTTTATCTCTCCCAATCACAAGATACAAGGTTTTATTCTCACCATTGAAGGAAAATTGGCTTGGCTTAAACTGGCCTGCAAGGGCAGCTAGCCTAATACTTGTGAATACAGTAGCCCATCTTCTGTTACTGTGACCTTCATCATGAAATGTGAAAGGAACATGAAATACATACTATTCAGTCGTGAAACATGTAATTACTTAGAATAGTAGAGGTGCATTTGGACACTGATCCTTAATAAGGTTATGTGATGCATAACTGCCTAGAGAGATACAGATATATTTATTTTGTGTATTAGTGGTTATGTGCCTTTCCCAATAAGCACATTAACCTTGAATTAAATTTTATAAAACCATATAAAGGAATAAAAGTAAAATAAATGTATACAACATCATCAGTAAAGCTTTATTTCTCCTGGAGAAATAGTCTTATTATGGATGTCTTTTTTTATTTTATTACCTTTTATTAAATAATGTTTTAGAAATGTTTCCTTTCATCTCTCTCTCTCCGTCTGCAGTGCTCACTTCCTCTGTATTTTATGCCTCCCGATTTAAGTTTTGTAATGTCCTTTCACTTTCATTTTGTAAAATTAATCAATTCTAATTCCAAACTGTAAATAAACATGGCCTTCTAGAGGGTTCCTATTAAATGATCGAAGACTCATTCTTTCGAATGCGTCTTGATCGAAATTTAAAGCATGAAAAGGCAAAATAGCGAAATGGCATATAAGCAAATTTTCTCCCTGGGAAAGAAATCGCTTGGCCACTTCCATTACTTTGCCATTTTAGCGACTGTAGTGCGATCTTGGAGTTGGTATATTTAAGTAGAGGGTGTGTGGGAGGCACAGCCCCCCCACATTGGGGGTAAAGCCCCCCACTTTATGTAACGTTTTAAAATTGTTTTTGTTTTGCTTTGTGGAACAGCAATTTTTTTTTTCCCTTGGGGAAAAAAATCACTGTTCTAAGCTTTCGAGATTGTAAGCTTTCGCTTACATGGGTTTGATAAATCATCATTCGCTTTAAGTGTTCGATGATTTAACATAGACCCCTTCTAGACAGGGGTGCTGAAAGCTCCTGAAGGCTGGGGGGGGGGGGGCAGTTGGGTTACTTGCAGATCTAAAAGGTGTAATTTATTTATTTATTTTTTCAGAAGTTCTCTACTAATATAAACCAGATGCATATATTTAACGTGAGCTGTATATAATGTCAGTATGAATTATATTAAGTATGGTTTCTTACAAAATTACAAATAAAGCTAATGTTGGACTTAGACTTCAAAATAAGTCATAACTAAAAAATAGCAATATATATATATATATATATATATATATATATATATATATATATATATATATATAAAATGATGGAAGAACGCCGGATAATATACTGTGCCATTTAAGATGCACATCTTATAACTTCTAATCCCTGAGAATAACAATGGATAGAAATCTTTTAGAGATGGATCTAAGGACATTATCGCCCCAGTCTTAGACACAAGTATCCAAGATGTGTGACAGCAAAATTGAAACCAGAGAAAATGCTACATAGACCAGTGTCTGCTGTACAGACTGAAAGATTTTTTCATGCATGATGAAATTGAGCTCAGCTAAGATTTAAAGCAGAAAATGAATGGTAATGCAGCAGTGGAAAAACAAAACCGCTACAGAAATCAATATAATGGAGCAATATGTGAATCATTGGGAATATACTATAGCTAGGGCAGGCTATAATTATCACAAAATCTGTTTCTAACACATCTAACATATACCATTAAAGAGAATTTAAAGACCTTTGTTGGCTAATATTTATTTTATAAACAGATCTCACTGCCTGATAGTGATTAAGGTGCTAACTTAAGCTGACGATGTGAGTTGATACTGTGTGACCCTGTAAAGATCACGGAGTTTCCTGAGCCCCAGGTTCTGACTAGATAAAAGGATATCTTTGGTAATCCAAAAGGACTGCCTAATGCACACAGCAAATAAAGTTGCTGAACATAGCAGTACAGTCCATAAAATCAAAATATCTTCTGATGCAACTAATAAAGATGGCTTCAAAATACATGCAAAGAAGCTGTAACAGACTGTATATAATAAAGCTGATGTAGCAAATCATTTAACAGTACCTGCAAAATGGTATGTATAAAACATGTGTAACAGAGTATATTCAAAAAACCTATAACAATGTATGTGTATATGTATATATAATATTTATATCTACACGTATAATATATATGGATCTACTTCTCAAACTTGCTTTCAAAATTTTGAATGTCAAATGGCCGATACCAGAAGATCGAAGGTTTGAAAATTTGAAAACAAAATAAAAAAAAAAAATAAACATAAATTATTATTATTTTTTTTTTTGCAAGGGGCAAACCCCAATGCACCCCCACACCCACTGCTAAATAAATATGCCAATTTCGAGATCACACTATAGTGAGGAAAATGGTAAATATCCCATTCTGCACTCTACGGTGATCTTCGTTCAAAACATTCAAAGTTTCAAAACTTTGATCTTCTTGTCTTGGCCATTTGAAGTTCAAAATTTTGAAAGTTCGAGCTTCTGAAGGGATTCATGTATATATATATATTCTGTAACGGAGAATATACAAAATCCCTGTAACAGATTATGTTCAGTTGACATTTTGTACAAAGAACCTGTAACCAAGCTGAAGTACTCCAGGGGCTACTTGTAAAACCATCTTCATTATATAATATCTCCGTATGATAATTTCTTTTGAGAAGCGGAGTACCTTTCCTTGTCCTTTTCCATGCAATGACTGGCCTGCCTGCCCCAAGAAAGTACTATGTATGGAGCAAACAATGGTAAAGACCTACAGTGAGCATCATGCCCAGGCCTCAGCTCTGGAGCAAGATTTGAGTCATGTGTCATGGTGCCTTTCCATTTGAAATAGAGTTCTATTATACTGGTAGTCACTGGGAAAAGGAAATGGAGATCTTGAGATTTTGAGGTATGCCCATGTTCCAGAACAACATGGATGGGCAGAACATAACTCTCCTAAATTTGTTCAGCAGACATGGTACAGACGTAGAATGCCAATGACATAAGTAGTTGGCCAAATTTGATGAGGTATAAATTGATGCAAATCAGCCATGAGTTAAGACATTCTCATGTCTGAATTAATTAGGATTATGCAGAGTTAGCTGGTATATTAATGTAGGTATTCCAAGTTTCTTGATTTGCTGTTCTTTTACTCTAAAACTCTTGACATGACAGAGTATAGAAATGATACTTGCCATGGGAAGGCATTTGCAGATATTTCCAAATAACAGGCTGTGTGGACCAGAAAGAAATAAAATTTTCCCAGCCCTAACAAAAATTATAGGTATTATACCACATAAAAGTTTTTTTTTTTCATTTTTCCGTGTTGTATTTTCATGACATGTGAGTGATGAGCATTTGCATTTGCATACATTTCAATGCTCAGCTATCCTAAAACATACTGATGGCTGTCACCAAGCTCTGTACAATGTCATCACTCACTTCACTAAATCAGGAAGGCAGCCAGTAATCAAGTTTTTTTTACTCTGCTCTCCAGAATAAAACAAAGTTGAAGAACACAGTTCCCATGGATGTTAATTGATACAGTTTTTATATTTTTCCTAGTGTAGTCTTCTGTTTCTTACAGAAGTAGACTATGTCCATAGTAATAGTATTCTAAATATCTTTTTATCTCCATCCATGCCTGCTGTCCATCTAGTCACCCCTGCAACCATGCTTATTCATTTCCCACCACTGGTGCTAGAGTCAGCTATGATTTTTTTCCTATTTGTTTGTCCCTAACCTCTCTCTTGGTGGATGGCATATAAAGCCCCCATCCACCTTACTAATGCTTGATAACCATAACCCTGCCCTTGCTCCTGCTCCTAAACTAAACCATACACATTAATTTACAAAAGCCTTTTTCCTAACAATGTCATTATTCAGACAAACTTACTGAGAGAGGAAATCTGTTACGTTTTCAATGGTTTTTTGTGTGT
>NC_056745.1:1439627412-1439699912 GCF_019279795.1 Protopterus annectens
AGAAGACTTAAGGAAAATCAAAGTAAAGCGATACCATGCACAGCAAGCTAACATAAAAAAGATGATTAGTATCACAGCCCCCCTTCACCCCACTGTGGTGGAAGTCTACCCTTCAACTTCTCCATTACTTATATATACTAACTATGTAACTACACTTCCTTAGGAAAGGCAGCTGTTCTGTATGGTACTATAACAGTTCATGTTTGGCAAAAAGACAACCTCACCATTTGATGCAGACACACATGTTAACAGCATCCACTTAATTAAAAAGGCATCTGTGGAAAGTGACTTCAGTTTCTTGGCATGCTACCCAATATATTTATCACCTGCCATCATGAAAAACAAAAGTTCAAGTGCTCAAAAGTGGAATAAATGTGCATTTGGACAGCACATGTAAAATTTGTTTTGGTGTTTATAAAAAGCAGTAATAGAGTCTGAACTTGAAAAGTCACAACTGTTTTGTGAAGTATCATGTATAAATCATTGTATTGCACTATTTTTATGTATTATGTTTTATAAAATAGTGGCCACAGCATTCAATACAAAACTCTCTATCTAGACCTATTTATGGATTAGATTTGGATATTCTTTATTCATAATACAGTGAATAATGTCCAGTCCTGTTTTCTTTATGTGAATGTCATTAATATTTCAATATGTATCACACAACTTCAACAGTATGTAAAATTTGTAAGAGGTGTTGAAACTTCTGTGATCTCCAAAAAATAGTGGTAGGTGAATTATGTTGAAACTGTTTTAAATTGTAACACTTCTCTTCTAAATTTTGCTTTCAGTAATGCAACTGAGTTCTTTCTAGCAAGGATGAAAGAAGAAAAGCAGAGGAAATGTAGTGTATTTCTCTAAAGTAGTGATAAAAAAGAAAAAAATTATTAAAACAAGTGTCATTGGAACCACACACACATCGATTGTAGATGTATTTCCAACTATATTACTAAAACAAGTGTCATTGGAACCACACACACATCGATTGTAGATATATTTCCAACTATAATCTTCAAAAAAGACCAACTTTTGCCCAAGTAGTTAGAGAAAAAGATTAAGGTTATCAGATGCAAAGTGCTTCCTGTAGTTCAGGGTTTGATTTCTTCAGTCCCCGTTTGCAAAGAGAGTGGCATAACTAAATGACGACTGAGAGGAGTGAACCCTGTACATTAAAATCTACACCTTACAGCCATAACCCTCTGCACCAACTGCCAGAAATGAACTGTAAAGATATAACATGGACTTTTTGTAATTCTCTGTTTCTTCATCGAATATCTGTATGCTTGCTAAGTGTCAGGACTTGGAAAATGAGGTCTCATACTTTGAATAAGGAGCTGTTATATTCATATTATTTCTAAAAATGTCATTTCTTATATATTCCATTTCTAAGTGCAAACTGGGTGTAGTCTATGCACAAGTACATCTATTTCTTTCACCCAGGATTCCGTTTAATATACTTGCTCAATAATACGCATGACTAGACTAACTGACACATGGCAGTTTGATAAATATTTAAGGCCAACATTTGCTATGAACTGTCAACTGAATTTATTTTATTTGTCTCATGTGCTAATATTAAGTAAAAAAATTGCTAACTTGCCCAACAGTATACTGTATGTAAGGGGTAATGAGTAACTACTTAAAATATTACTTTTCATCACTGCTTTCAATTTTCATGTTGTATTCTACTCATAATTTGCATAACTGTATGCATGCAGAGTCCCTAATCCTGTAAGATGAAACCCTGCCGTGCTACAAGTCAAAAGGTTGAATGAAAATGTTGGGGGATTTCAAACTTTTATTCTTGTTAGTTCTAATACTGGTTTGCTCTAATAACTGTTTTTGGGCTACATATGTACACATGACCTGAGCATTTGATTAGAACAAAATAATATAATTTGCAAAATAATTTATAATGTGTTTTTATAAATCCAGAGCTGTCTATGAAGAATTAAATGTCAACATAAAGAGCGTGCTGCATGAGTGAAACCAGGTGACTCCATGAAGTGTTCATAATCCTGTGACACTATGCAAACCGTAATATGAATACAGATGTAGTAAAAATATCACATCTTAATTTTACCAATTTAATGCATGAATTGGATGGTGCAGTGGTTTGCATTGTTGCCTCACAGAAAGAGGTTCTCTGGTTCAATTCTTGGCTGGGGGTACCTTCTGTGCTGAGTCTGCATGTTCTTGCTGTGTTTATGTGGGTCTCCTCTGGCTGCTCTGGTTTCTTCCCAAGTTACAAAGACATGTGTCTGGAGCATTTGTTTTTGGTTCTCCACTGAAAATTGGCTCATTTCAAGTCAGACTTTTCTGGTAAACAATTGTAAAATAATTAAATGTAATTTTTGTAATAGGATGAGGCCTCTGTTGTATGTCTGATTAAGTTAATGACTTAATTATAGCATGGAATTCTTAGCCATTTCATGGCAAATCAGAATCTTAGCAGTGCTGTGCTATACTACAAGAGATAGTAGCATATTTTTTTGGGTCTACTTCAGTAGACTGAAAGTTCACTTTACCCACCTTTCAGATAGTCAAGACGAAAAGGCCGACAAACGCAGAACACTGAAATCCCAGAACACTGACTTCCCACTCCAGATAAATAACCGCTTGGCCACCCTGCTGAGCTTTGCTCCATACCCCTATGGTAGTGAGATCCCGGAGTTGGTATATTTAGTTGGGGGGGTGTAAGGGGCAGGGAGGGCGAAGCCCCCATATGGGTGGGTTTACGTTCCTTCAGTTTTACTATTTTTTTCAGGATGGCCAAGCGGTTACTTACCTGGAGTGGGAGGTCGGTGTTCCAGAATGTCGGTGTTCTGTGGATGTTTGCATTTTCATTTCGACTATCTGAAAGTCAGGTAAGGGAATTTTCAGGCTACTGAAATAGACCCATTTTTTTCTGTTGAGCTACACTACAAAAGATACTGTCACATTTGTTTACTAAACACCAACACCCAAGTTTCCTCCTTTGATGCTCAACATTCTTCTAAGTGTGTTTGTATTTAGACTGTGCCTTTGTTTAGAATACTTTCTTGAATTTCATAGAGACTAAATATGGGTTCAGCCAACAGTTAGAAAACTGCTAAAGCTAATACTGTAGTCTATAGTAATAAATTGCATAAACACTCCTTTTCATCTATCTGTTGTATATTTAACAGAACGTTCTGCAGTCTGTTCTACTCAGAACAGGCTCCATTGCTTTGGTTACTTTCTGTTAAACAATGCCGAGGTCCTGCTGGAGTATCCTGTACTGCAGGTGGGAGGTAGAATCTAATATATCCCACTAAAAGTTTCACTAGCCACATGGAAACACAGATTAGTGCAGCTATCAAAGCAAGCATTAAAATGCTTGCCATCTCTTTTCCATTAAATGGCTAAACCAGACTGTAGGACAAGTTATTAATTTTCATATTTTATAATCCCACTAACCTTTTAATTTTCTGGTTTTAAGCCATGAGTATATGTAAATCTGTTCAGTTTTATAAAAAAAAAACACGTTTTTGTTCAACTGACCCTATCAGTTAGTCATGGCCTCAGTGTTTAAACTGTGATTAGTCATATCACTGCAGATTTTATGAATTATAAGTTTCCTCAAATTTGTCCTTCTCCAGAAAACCAAGCACAGGGTTTAATTATATTTTGTTTCATTTACATAATATATGCAGTATGGTAATACAGGAGTTTGAAATACACAAATACCACCTTGTCACAGCAAAAAATACTATACAAGTTACAGTGCTGGTGTTGTTGCTTGGTTTAGTTTTATTTGGAAACCCATTTCACTTAACATTCTGGCCATTGCATTATACACTCAGTGTTGTATAGTTCCATGGCTTATGACTCTGATTCTCTGTTAAAAAAATTGTTTATGCTGTTGTGTTTTATTAATAACAGTATGCATAATTTTCAGCTCTTTGTGTTTACATTGGGGAGATTTTTGCAGTTTGTCTACCATTTTGCTGAAAGTAAATGATGTAATGTCTCATTAACCTCCTAGGGAACATTACAGCTGTTGTTATATCATTTACGTAGTTGTCTATTTATTTTTAGAAAACTGGCATTATGAGAAATTTGCTTACTTTCCAGAGGATATGGATGACTGACCAGTTAATGAGCTGAAATATTCAAGTTTTGGAAAGGGTGTATGCTTTTTATATTCCTTCTGACAATAGCACACTCTAAAGATACCATCTAAATTCAGCATGGATAAAACCACATGTGCCTTAGCAGTTTAAGACATTTCATTGATAAGGCTTTTAGTTTTTGAGCAGGCTTTTAGTTTTTAATCTAATAGGTCACTTAATTTATAATTATTATCAACATTTAAAATGATTGTAACAATTCAGCCTTGATCTGACTAGTTTTAATTTTTCTTTTTTATTGTCTGAATACTGTATGATTTTGCTTTTATGCACAGTACTTTTATCTGTGGAAAGATATTACAGAAATAAGGAGTGATTTGGAAAAAAGGAGATAGAGGGACTCAAACCCGAGTTAGAAAGTAAAGCATAACGACTATGTACACACACAGTTTTATTTCAGTGTACGCACTTTTTAGTGTGGGTGATGTATGTAAAGTAATAGGCGTCCCTTCCGCAGTAATAATAACTTGTAAGCATGGACACTGATTTATGGTTCTTAAAAAATAAATCCCATTTTCAGTAGATGAAATCTAGAAATTAAATAATTTTTGTGTAACTTCTAGATATTCCCATGATTTCACTGTGTGTGTGTGTGTGTGTGTGTGTGTGTGTGTGTGTGTGTGTGTGTGTGTGTGTGCGCGCGAGACTATGAAATTAGAACAGGTTCTAGGTACAGAACACTCAGTAAAGCAACATGATTGTATTCTAAGAAGTGAATATTGGAAATATTGGAAGAAAGATAGGCTGTGGATTAATCTGAAAAGATTTCAAGCCTGCATAAATTCAAAGCACTGCTGGTGATTCCTTACTGGTTTAGGAAAGTAAACTTATATATTTTTTGTCTGTGAGTGACAGAGCTGTTTTCTGTTTTACCTGCTCCATTTTGTTTTCTGTTTTAAGAACTCTACCTGGCCTGATGTTTTTATTCCATGTGAGAGATGGACACAAATTATCTAGGCTACACATTTCACATGATTTTTTCATTGTATGTTCTATTTTTTTTTCTAAAAATATTTCAAGCCTGCATAAACTAAAAGCACTGCTGGTGATTCCCTGCTAGGCGAGGAAAGCAAACCTGCATTTTTTATCTGTGAGTGATAGAGCTGCTTTCTGTTTTGCCTGCTCCATTTTTTTTATGTTTTAAGAAATCTGCTTGGTCTGGTGTTTTGTTCTCTGTGAGAGATAGACACTAGGATGGACATTTCACATGATTTTTTTGTTTCATTGGATAAATTGTTTTTTTGAGTGATACTTACATACACGGTGAATTTCTGGGTATTTGTGTTTTTCTAAAAAGATTTCAAGCCTGCATACTCTAAATCATTGCTTATGATTCCCTGCTTGTTGAAGAAAGAAAACATATTTTTTTGTCTGTGAGTAATAGAACTGCTTTTTATTTTGCCTGCTCTTTTTTTGTTTTCTCTTTAAAGAAATCTGCTTGGTCTGATGTTTTTGTTTAATGTGAGAGACAAACACTTAAATTATCTAGGCTGGACATTTCACATGTTTTTTCTGCATTGGTTAAATTGTTTCTTGAGTGATACTTTAACACATAGTGAATTTCTGGGTCTTTGTCTTTTTCTGAAAAGATGTCAAGCCTTGTATAAACTAAAATCACTGTTAGTGAGTCCCTGTTAGTTTTTCCTACCCACCCTCCTGTTTGTTGATCTGCTTTTTAAACCTGATGATTTTATGCTGTCCACTGCACCTGTAAATTGAGTTTAATAAGCTCATCCTTTTCTATACCACTGTTGATAGCTTGAATTGTTTATTTGCCTTTCCTTGTGTTTACATTGAGCAAGTGCATTTTGCCTCTTGTTGTCTGTTTTACTTTCTCTGAATTCATAATCTAGCTAGTTGTTGGATAAAGTAGGGTATTTTTACACTTTAGCAAGCACTTGTTTTTACATAAAGAGGTCAGTGGGTTGGTTTTCCATCTAGTGCACTGGGAGGTAGCCTGATCTGTAAGTTGGGGAAACACTTAAACTTTCTGATAGTAGTTTTATTGCCTGGAAGGTTTATTAATCAGCTTAACTTGTTTTTAGTTCTTCTATAAATTCTGCACAGTGGCTCTTGGCTCATTTATACAAAGCAAAGCACTTTTATTGAATAATCACACTTTTATAAGCTGTTTAAAGTACACTGCTGTATCTGTATCTTTAAGTTTGTTTGTGGTAGCATTTCATATCTTTTAAGTTTGTTTGTGACAGCATTTCCATCCGGACACTTCTGAACTGTGCATTTACATTAGGAGCACTGGGATTATTCATCTAGTGGCAGTAGGTGTTTGCCTGATCTATCTGAGCTGCGAAAAGCAGAAAAGGGCTCTAAGTATTTTTTGTACTTCTCTTGTATACTGTGGCTGTACTTTAGCAGTTTCAAAAAACTGTACTGTCTGCTGCTACTTTATCTGTTAGTCTCAAGGCTGTTGTAGGTAATTTGTGTGATCTTGTTACACTTGGGATCCAGACCATCTGTTCTACATTAAGAAGGTATTTTTCTGCACCCTTGTGGCAGAAGTCTGCTGATCTAACCTGACTGAATTGAGGACTGATGGTGGAAGGCTTATTGTGTGCTTTCTTGTTTGGTAGTTAGCTTAAAACTTTTTTGCTCATATTTAAACCTTGTATTTGCATAGTGCTGATCTTCATGCAGCGACTGTTAACAGTACCTTGTACAGATGCAAAAGCTAGAAGCTCAGTTTTTCCCTAAACAGCTGTCAGTGAAACCATTCCAATCTTTTCTGCTGCAGTAGGAGCACCTCAGTTGCACACTGAGCAACATTGACTTATTGATCAACCTTAGCCTACATAAAGTATAATTCCCTCTTGTAGTCTCGGCACTGTCAGTGCTGTCCTGTCAAATTAACTAATTCCCTTCCCTAATAAAACATATAGAAGAGCCTGCTATCATGGACGTGCAGTTTCCCATCATCTCTCTGGCCAGCCTGGTAGACATGGGCATCCTGAGGCAATGTAGCAATTGTCTTATGTATACCTACAACTACTTACTCCTTAAGCAAACAAATACTTTATGTGAGATATGTAGTTACATTATGAAATTGGATGCGGGACTCTCACATAAGGACAAATTGAATGCCAAACAGATTGTCAGCGCATACACACTTCCCACATTAAATAAGGACATGACACATAAACCTACATATGTGAAGGTCCTCACTAGCAACTTACCAAAAGATCAGAGGCCTCCCAAATTCAAACCACTTGCATACATAACGATGCAAAACAAAATCACAACCTATAATGACACACACGCTGGTGCCTCAACAAATAAACCCATAAGGAGTAACACAACAAAACCTAATGTACTGGTCAAAGGTGACTCCATTGTGAGACACACAGATGTCCCCCTCACTAGGCTGGATAAGAACAGGGTCATGGTTAGCTGTCTGACAGGTGCCAGAATCTGATAAGTAACTCAAGCACTCATGTCAGTCAACCACAAATTCTGGTATGACTCCATCATAGTTCATGTGGGGATGAATGACTTGAGACATACCTGACTGGACTATATGAAGAGAGACATGACTAAGCTCTCAGATTTGTCACAGGTAGTTGTAAGCCTAGCCTTAAGCAGCATTCTACCTTCTCCAAGGATGATGCCACAATACAAACAAAAAATGATTGACTTTAACAATAGCCTTAGCTTCTGGTGTCAGTCCAAGGGGACCCAATTTCTGTCAGCCTGGGAAAACAGACTACACTGTTTTGCCAGAGATGGTCTCCACTTGTCTCCTCTAGGCTTTTGGATACTGGAAAAGGCATTAGGCACCCCTGTTGTGCTTTTTTAGGCACTGTCAAATTAACCAACCTCTTAACATAAAATTCTCACTAGATAAACCCAAGGTACTGCTACTTAATGCTAGGAGTAGTCTAAAAGAGAAAGTGCACTCCCAGGAAGAACTTCTCACTTTGGAATATGCTGATGTCTGTACAGTCCCCGAGACATGGTGCAAAGGCATGAAATCACTACAGCTTTGCAGGGCTGCAATGCCTTCCATATGTTCAGACCAGAAACTGAGCATAATTGAACCAAAGGACGATGTGTCTCCGCCTTCATTAAGGTTAAGTCCACATCAAGACTGGTCAAACACTAAGACTCTTTTGAGCTACTCCATGTCCAACTCGCAATAGGGAAAACCCCCTACCACATCATAGCTAGGTATAGATCCCTCGCCATGAAACTGCAAAAGCATACTGCATACCTGGACTTACTGGTATCACTTGCCATGCAGCCCAACACCTTACTCATGGGTGATTTTAATTATCCTACCATCAGCTGGGAAACAAACACAACCAGAAACATGCTGGCTCAGAGGGTGCTGAACTTTGTCAATGCAAATGCACTGGAACAGCTAGTCAGCATACCCACAAGAGGCTCAAATGTACTGGACATAGTACACACTACCATGGAAGAGCATTGCACCCCTCCTCCGTGTGATGTCCTACCTGGTAAGATCGTATAATAAATTAGTCTCATTCAATGTAATTATAAGAATACATACCCTATTAAAGTTAAAAATGTTTAAGAATTTTTCAAAGACAAATTACCTCTTACTAAGTGATTAGCATAAGAAGTTTCAAAGCCCCTTTGAACTCGGATAACATGGGGTCCTATACAAAGGTGTACATGAATGACCTGTATAACTACTTAAGCAGTTGTAGAAAATTGGTTGTACCTAACTGGATTAAAATCAGGTCTTGCTGCAAAAACAAGCCACCCTGGTGGACCAATAGTATAAACAGGCTATTCAACAAAAGAAAGAAACTAATGTCCAAGAACAAGAGGGAACTGGCTCAGCAGAGGAAGAAATCCCTCTCGAGCTTAAAAAAACAAACAAATCAGAGATCTTATCAAGTCCTCCAAAGCGAATTACAAAGCAAAAATAGCCTCCCTAGCTAAGGAAAATCACAAGCCATTCTTTAACTACATCCAGAACCTAAAAGGGAATACCCAGCTATGCTCTGAACTGATTGCGGATGGCACCTCCCATACTCAACTGGAGGTAATAGCCAACCTGCTAGCTGACAGATATGGAGCAAACTTCACCACCCTGTCTTATCCAGTCAATCTCCAAAGTATACCTGCCACCATTCCTCAGCCTATTATCTCATGAGAGCAGGTCATCTTGGTGCTCTCCAAGGCCAAAAACATGGCATCAGTGTGACCAGACTACATTCCTGGTTGCCTTTTAAACAACTTAAAACATGACCAAGCAGAGACCCACTTGGATCCCTGTTTAACTACAGCCTGCAAACTGGCAATGTTCCACCAGAATGGAAGACTGCAACAGTAATCGCTCTGCAGAAAGGGGAACCATCAACCAACTCTGGGAATTATAGACCCCATAAGCTTGACTAGCTTCATCTGCAAGGCCATGAAAAGAATAATCATCAACCTTATTAACAAGAAACACGTAATTCCCTAACTCGGGACCCAACCAGGTCAGATTCCTTGAAGGTAGGTCATGCCTGTTAATCATGTTTGATTTCTTTGAGAAAGTCACCAAGGCCCTGGATGAGGGAAAAATGGTGTATACTGCCTGTCTTGACCTAGCCAAGGCATTTTACACAAACCCCACTCAGGTATTATAGAGAAACTCTGCCAATTGGGAATTAACCCCTTCGTTACCAGATGGGTAGCCACCTGGCTCACTGAGAGCACACATTCTGTCAAATTGAGTGACTTTACCTCTAGTAAAAAAAACAGTCAGGCCCCTTACTGTTTGGAATTTATTTCTCAGAAGTCCAGGCAAACTTGGATGGCCTGTGGCTGACCAAGTTTACTGACAATTGTAAATTGGGAGCAATCATTGAGCTCCCCAATGATGTTAATATACTGCAGATAGAGTTAATGTAGACAAATGATTTGTGCCAAAGCCATGGATTACAGCTAAATGCAAAAATATTCCATTTGGGAAAGCTGACATCCCTGCTAATTATATTAAGACATCTCCCCCCGCCCAAGTGTAGACCCAGTGGTATGTGGTCTGGGTACTCAGGTCGATAGCAATCTGAACTTTGACCAACACATATCCATAGTAGTAAGGAAATCTTTCTATGCGACACCTCTTATAAGTAAAGGCATCGCTTCTAGGTATAATGATGTTATAATTTGATTATACTCGGCCCTCATCAGACCAATAATTCAGCACAAGGCTCCCTTTTGCATGCTCCTAGCTAGACATCTGCAACAACTGGAGAGACCACAGAGGTTTTGCATCAAGAAATTACAGGGTACACAAAACAAGTCTTACATGGAAAGACTAAAAGCCTTGTTGGTGTATTTTGTCTCCTACAGGTTGATAAGGGGTGACCTGTGCCTGACGTACATCCCAATCTCTGACCCAGCCCTGATGGAAATGCTACACATTTGTAAATCAAACTGCAGAAGGGTCACTTGCTCCAGAGATCTTAACCTAGCCACTGACATGAACAGGTCATGCTGGAGAGATAGATACATCTCCCATAGACTGCCACTTCTCTGGAACATGCTTCCAATTAATGGGAAACAGAAACCTTCCATGATCTTCTTCAGTCACAACCTAGATCAACAGATGGGTGACCACAAATAGACTTCTGGGGTAGTGCCCATTTTCCTCCTGGACAAACAAAGTCAGTATTAACTACCTTAGACTTTTACCTCTGTGAACTTCAGTTGGGTGGGAGGATGGCATAATGGTTAAGGTGTTTACCTTGTAGACACAAGATGCAGGGTTTGATTCTCTCATAGGGTAATTGGCTAGGCATAAAATGGCCCACAACAGCAGTTAGCCTAGTACTAACCTATGAACCGAACCACCAACTATTGGGGCAACTCCAGAGACTGTGGCTAGACATGTAAGTGCTCTAGGGCCATTAGCCTGGAAAACTTCTATGGATCTGTGAACCTATGTCTTATTTATGTTAAAAGCAAACTTTAACTCCTTTGATCTAGTGGTCCTGATGCTATTCATTTTGTGAATGTGCAAAAGTTCCATCAGAGCTGGATCTGAAGATGCCTTGTATGCCAGGAATAGATTGCATCTCAGTAACCCATAAGAGACCGAGGTATAGAAATACGGCTTTAAGGTGTTCCATGTCAGACAACGTGCTTATACCTTTGATTCTCCTGCTAAGGAGCCTTTGCTAGCATTCCAACTGTTGCATACAGTATGTCTGGTCAGGTACATGCTGAAGGGGCATTATATTCAATTATATGTCTGATAAGGGCCACATAAAGTGGCACTATGGCTTTCTTAAATCTAAATGCCATGGTTTTACTTATAAGTTGAGTGACATAAAATTATTTTCTTACTACCTTGGCCACATGCTGGTTAAAGACCAATTTACCATCTACATATGTTCCTGATTCCTGAGTACTGGCTCTACTGTTTAGGGTATTTTATCTAGTAATTAGCCTGGGTGGCAGTTTTCCCAAAAGGCACTATAAAGCATTTCTTGGCATTGAGTTTTCATCTGTGACTTTGGCAACAGTTGTTTGTCGGTGTGACCCTCTTGTAAAATGTTTGTGTCATGGGGGGAATCTATGATCGTTCCTAATTTGCAGTCATCTGTAAACTCAATCAGCCAAAGGCTCTTGACATTCACTTTTACTTCTGAGAATTAGATGTCAAATAGGAGTGGTCACAGCAGAGAGCCTTGAGGTACCCCACTGGTGACCAGTTTCTTAGTGGACGTAGTCTCACCAGTCCTGACTTCCTGGGTTCTGTCGGTGAGCTCACCATTTTCAGACCATTCGGACACCCAACTTCTTCTCTTTGCAGAAAGTCGTAAGATTCTTTCCCTGGGAGTTCCCCATGATTCTTACTATAACCCTAATCCTCACTCACACTTGACGGTTGAGATCCTTGTCCCATAAAAACTGGCAAGGTCAAAGTACAGACAACGCACGTAAAATGTGCGCACTTGATAATGAATGGGTGTGGTTGTATCTTCTTGACCGTCGCCATTTTGTGTTGCCACTTCTGTCTCATAAGTCTTCAATTAACCGCCCCCCCCCGCAACAAGATGAGTCCAAAAAGAAAGAGCTATTCCATCAAGTACAAGAAAGGAATCGTGGAGGACACCAGGGGAAAGAATCTGATGGGTTTCTGCAAAGAGAAGTTGTTGGATCTCTGAATGGTCCAAAAATGGTGAGCAGCATACGATAACCTCAGTCAACAGGCCAACAAGGGAAATGCTAAGAACTGCAAGTGTAGATCAGGTCGGCAACCATTATTTCCTGGAAGACATCATCTGTGAATGGATTGCTAAAAGGAGAGCAAAGGCTTTGGTTGTGCGCAGGGCTAATATTCAAGCATTTGCCCTTGCAATGGCACCACAGTTAGAAATATCCACAGAAGAATTCAAAGCATCACAACACTGGCTGGATGGCTTCCTTCAGTGATATGAACTGTCTCTAAGAAGATCAACAACACTGTTCAAGCTGGAAGATACTGACGTTATTAAACGTGCACTTGCATTCAAGTCCTTTTTTGATGGCATCGAATTTTCTAAATACCAACTCTCCAACATGATTGCTATGGATGAAACTGCAGTGTTTATGGGCCAAGGATCTCAATCAACAATTGATCAGAGGAGTGCCTCGTCAATCTACATTCCCTCCACTGATTGCAAAAGTGCATGTGTTACCTGTATTTTGGCAATTCGCCTAGATGGAAAGAAAACCCCACCTCTAATCATTAGTAAGAGCAAGAAAGATAAGATTGAACATGTTTCAGGCCTTTACACTCTCGATATTGAAAAAGCCTGGTGCACACAAGCAGTTATAAGGAAGTGGGTTGATGTAATGCTGCCACTTTTTTTGCGAGGTGGCGAAAGAGGTCTGCTATTCTGGGTGGGATTCAGCCAGCACTCACCGTACTAAAGACATGAAGAACTTTCTTGCTCAGAGATGAATAGATCAAATAATGATTCCCGCAGGAATGATTGCCCATCTCCAGACTCTTGATATTGCAATAAACAAGCCATTCAAGGACCATTTGCACATGGAACTCAAAGACTACATTGAAAATAGAATGGAGAGAAATCAGCATGGAAACTTTGACAGGGTTGGGGTTTTGGACTCCTGTTTCACAGTCAAGGACAAGATAATCTTGGTATTTAATATCCTTTTCATTCTCTTAAAAAAAAAAGTCCAGAATTAATCTTCAGATAATTGAATATGATTTAATGTTTGTGCGTCATACACAGATGTCCTTACATCTGGACTATTGTAATTCAGATTATCTAGGGCCATGTGCTGATGATACACAGATGACCTTACATCTGGACTATTGTAATTCAGATTATCTAGGGCCATGTGATGATGACACACAGATGACCTTACATCTGGACTATTGTAATTCAGATTATCTAGGGCCATGTGATGATGACACACAGATGTCCTTACATCTGGACTATTGTAATTCAGATTATCTAGGGCCATGTGATGATGACACACAGATGTCCTTACATCTGGACTGTATTAATCAGTTTAGGTCCATGTGATGATGACACACAGATGTCCTTCCATCTGGACTGTTGTAATCAGTTTATCTAGGGCCATGTGCTGATGACCTTGGGATATAGCAGCAAGTGTAGTATGGCACAGCTATATATGGTGACGGTAACCCCTCTTGCATTAAATATGACCTCTGTCCTGAAATCTGTGCTCTGATCGATTGCTCACTACTGGGTTATTTTCAAGGTATTATTGTGTACATCCAACTCCGTACATGTCCATGACTTTTTACTTTTTCTTTTTACGTCTTTATGAATACACTATGCCCAATAAAGCCAAACCCCACTAGCTGTGGGTAGGCATGTTTCAGCCCTTAAAGTAAAAAAGTCATTGACATTCAGAAGCTGTATAGCTGAAACACCTGATATACTTAAGTGGTCATTTGCATATACCCCATGCGCCTCTCTTACAGGAGGTTTAAGGTATCACACACTGAAAAGTCTAGCTTGGGTAGGTTTTTCTTTTAGTTTTTATTCTTTGGTTTGTCTGTGTGACCTTTTTACTCTTTAGTTTGTATGTATGTATATGTGTGTGTGCGTAATATATATATATATATATATATATATATATATATATGTGTGTGTGTGTGTGTGTGTGTATGTATATGTATATATATATATATATATATATATATATATATATATATATATATATATATATATATATACGGGTTTACTTTACATAATCAACAACTCAAATGTTCGACTTTCATATGGCCGGAACCATATGATCGAACATTTGAAACATCGACCATGCAAGGTAAACACCATAATACACCCCCCAAAAATAACTGTTTAGCAAGTGGTGGGCAAGCCCCCCTGCACCCCCATGTGGGAGTGCCCCCCCACACCCCCTGCTACTTAAGTACACCAACTCCGAGATTGCACTACATTGTGGTGACAGGAAATCTTCCCGTTCTGCACTGAATGGAGATCTCTATTCAGATCGGTCATGCTTTTAAAAGGTCGATCATTTGGTCTCGACAATATGAAAGTTGATCTTTTAAAAGTTTGACTATCTGAAGGGGACCCATATATACATACAGATATATATAATATACTGATGTGTGTATGTGTGTATATATATATATATATATATATATATATATATATATATATATATATATATATATATATATATATATATGATGTATGGATGCACTTTGGAAGCTGAAGATGCTGAAATGTCAAATTTCAGTATCTCGAGACTATAAACTTGTTAATCCACAAGACCGAAAACACTAAATGTCAGCATTCACCACTTTCCTTTGTCAAAACATCAAAAAATTACATTTTGGCCGTATGTTTATTTTTTAATTTTGTTTGCCGTATATCCTGTCACCATCTGAGTACCCATAGTGGTTCAAACTGCAACACTAACAACCGACATTCTTCCCTGGAATACACAAACAAAAGTGTAGTACTGCAGAACGTCACATCCAGTCATTAAGATATGCACTGTATGCTCAGTCACATTTTTAACACTCTGGAGATTGCTCTAAGAAACTGTAGACTGTTGTATGCACTTTTATTCTTTAGAATATGTCCAAACTTGCTATGTCTCTGAATCACTTGTCTCCTTTATTGTGAAGGCACGCACCCACTGGCCATATGAACTCTGATCTGAGCTCTTTCACCCGATCATAGTTCCCTTGCGAGAGTGGACAGGAACACAAACAAGTCCATACCTCTGGCACCTAACAGACATTTCTGCCTATGGTGCCAAACCTCCATGGAGTTCTGAGTGTGGGGCTGAAACGTTGTGTTGAGCGCATACACATTCCAAAAGTTCATAGGAAATAAAGGTGGAAATCTGCAAGCGCTGTTGTATTGTTTTGAATTTTCTAAGCTTTCCTAGGACGTACCAGTCTGAAAAATATTTTATTAACTCCCTTCCTTCTGGAAGGAAAGACTCCTGTAACAGGGTAAATGATGGTAACACCCCCTCCACAGGAAAAAAACAAGAGCCACTAAACACTTAACCGATATCTGAAACTCAATGTTCACGTTGTACAATGAAGCTAATCCCAACTGCTGGACCTTCTGCCACATGTTCTGGCCAAAGTGAAACAGAGATCCCTTTGCTGTGATCCCATGAATGTTGGATGTTATACTTTTAATGAGAGCTATTTCAAAGTCAGACAATACATATTTTGAATTTGTTTCAAAGCCGTGTTCCGCAAGTAGCTGAAAGACACAATGCCATAAATAATTGTATGCTTTCAACGATTTCTTGCCCATCAAACAATAAAGGCGAGGTACAGATTTGCTATAACCACTGTATTTCATGAGGCCATGGATACTATATAATTGACGGCAGATGATACCTTTATAGAAGAATGTGCCATCCATCAGCCAGATGGTAGCCCTGCTAAGATCATGCCGGTTATTTACGGTTAATCATGCAGGTTATTTATGGTTGTCGGCACAATTGCTACATTGTCCGTAGTTGTATCCACTATTCTCTTCTCTATAAATAGCCCAGTTTTATGGGAAACAGGTTTACATTTATGTCTTGTAACTGCGTAGTGGGATTACTTGTGCATCTACTATCGTTTCTCTGAACTTGCCTGCTTGCTGTAACAAGGCTATTCAAATAGGTAAACTTGGAATAACATCAATAGCAGTAGGAGCGACGGCATCATCTGCCAACAAACACGGAGTACCCCGTCAAACTTCCGACTTATGTCTTAACTCGCAACACAATTTATACTTGGCAGTCTCATTTGGATCACCAGCATGATTATGCTGTACTGACTTTAACAATTCCTCCCCAGTTGAACAAGTTACTTTTATAGCCCTACTTTTGCATTGCTGGGACGATTTCCATTTACAACACCAATATTTTTCAGTGATCGTTCAAGATTTAGGACATAACCTTCCAATAATAATACCAGTTTTCATTTTTGTGAAACACTAGTTTCATACATTCCTCCTTTACTTTCTGGCGCAGGATATTGCACGTCATCCATAGTGCCTTTGGTACGTCACACACTGTGAGAATGGCAACACAACGTACTTATAGGTAAAACAATTGGGAGGTAGGCAATTCAATGATCAAATGCAGTTTCGGTCTTGTGGATTAGCAAGTTTATGGTCTAGACATTCTGAAATTCGACATTTCAGTATCTTGAGCTTCCAAAGTGAATCCGTATATATGTTTATAGTGTATATAAGTGTGGCTTTGTAAATGTAGAGTGAAGATATCCACACCAAGACAACAGAATATAAACTATTAGTAGTTTATATGCCAAATCTGCCCTGGTAAATTACCACCTCCTAATAGTGTTTGCTGACTTCCATATCCCTTATTCAATATCAAATGAGAAAACAAGAGCCCAGACATCTGTAAAAGTAAATATTTTATGCATACAAGAGCAATGCTTCTTAGTATGTGCTTTTTTTGCCAAATCCTGAAACACCACGTCTGTAAGATCACTTTTTCATGTTATCATCGTTTCAAAACACTGGATCCAGTTGTGGCCTTTGCAGTTTAGTGTCGGGTAGCATGATTCACAGAAAAGATAGCATGATTCAGAGAAAAGGGAGGAGACAAGTTTCTTTCTGTTTTTTTTTACTTTGTAAATTTTCCTTTTCTTCAAGTTTGTGTTATTTTGAAGGGACAGAGAGGCAGATCTCCCACTTTGGGAGAATGCAGGGCTGCACAGACACTCCTGTCAAAGCACTTGTAGTATAGTGTTTTTCAGGATTTTGCTTTGGAGTTCTTGGACTTAAAATTTAATTATTTTAGGATACCTCAGTTTAAATATTTTGCATTTCAATGAAGCTGCAGTACTTCATTTGCAGAGCCTTGCACATTAATTGTGATATTTTCTGCCTGTATTTCTTTCAGTCCTAAATATCCTTTTCATAAAATGGCTAACTGCTGATCTGGTTGCCATCCATCATCTGTTAAAGAGGTAGTTATATTTGTAGAATATTGTCTGACCTTTTATTCTGCAGCTGAATAAATTATGCCATAAAAATGTACTGTGCTTGCAGGTTCTAGTATATGATACTACGGGTCACCTTCAGATGACTGAACTTCCAAAAGGTCGACTTTCATATGGCTGAGACCATATGATCGACTTTTGGAAGTTCAAACGTTCTGAACGGACAGCTCCCTATAGCGCAGAATGGGAAAATTTCCATTTTCCACACTGTAGTGTGATCTCAGAGTTGGTATATTTAAATAGCAGGGGGTGTAGGGGGAGCAGGGGGGCTTGACCCTCCTGCTAGCAAGGTGTAGGTAGTTTTTTTTTTTTTTTTTTACATGTTCGAAATTTCAAAAGTCGAACATATGTTCTTGGCCATATGGGTTTTGGCTTTTTGAAATTTTGATCAGGTATAGTAGACCCAATGCTACACATGATGCAATAGGTCCCACATATATCGCCTGTCTTCTCTTTCACTATATCTATTGTTATATTAACAAAGGTACATACACTAAAATTTATTTTCTGTTTTATATATATTGTCTTGGCTGTCACCTAGGAGAAATGTCTCGTTAAATGATTTGCTTAGAGTCATATATTTGTCAAATGGAATTGGTTATCAAACCCAGCACTATAAAACAGAGTTAGCAGCTGATAGCCTTAATTGTTTGTAATGACCAGTCATATTCTAGGGGAGCTTGAAGACATCCTTTCAGTAACAGAAATAGTTAAAACACATAACACATTTCATGTTATTTTCCATAATTTTATCATTAGCAGCTTCCTACAGATATCACAAAGAATGGAGTCAGTTTACAGTACATTGCGTAGGCAGTAGTTCTGCAGTTTTTTGTCAGGCTCTAAGGTTTTGTAAGAGTATTAAATGGTGTGTTTAAAGCTGTTTTGCAGCCAGCATGCTATTCTTGAGCAAAAAATTTACTGAGATATTTTCCTTCCTTGTCGTATGTTGTTGGTTATTTATCTGTTCCTTCTTGGTGGACTATACAAAGCATTCTCAGTTGAGTAAATTTCCCTCTAACCTTTTAGATGAGTGCTCAGCCTCAACAATTGAAATTTTCAGATACCTCACTTTTCACTGATACCTCTGAAACCATTTCTCTTTGCATTAATGTTGTAGAGCTAATGGGAAGAAATGTTAAGAAATACTTGTATCACATATAAGCATGTATTTCTGTTGAACATATAAGCTTTTTGGAAGGTTTTCTCCAAACTTCAGAAACTCTGCACTTGACTAAAAGTAGTTATATATACTAACCTTAGATGTTAAAGCAGTAATTCTATTTCATTAAATATACAATTCTGCTTGTCATGTGAAACCATAACTGTATCATATTATGTTATGACATACTGACACACACACACACACACACACACACACACACACGCAGTATCAAATTACCTGTGTTCTTTTTTTACTTTGAAAATTATATGTCATGGCAAAAAATTGTCTTTCTTTGGTCATGCCATTTACCATGAAAACCATTAATAAACAAAGCAAACAAATGCATTTTTTTTCAGTCAGAAAATTTAGAACTATCCTAGGGATTAAGAGACAAACAATGCACTGCACTGGCCTTCTTCTAGCAGGATTGCTCAGTGCATTGCACAGTGGTGGTTCAATGGCCACTACATCAATACTGTGGTAAGAATGTTCTGGTGTGTAGTGCCACAATGATCTGCCCAAGAAACCTGCACACAAGTACAGCAGCCCAAGGGTGTGGTCAATGTACATTAGCCATATGTGAGCCCCCAGATCTTTCACTGAGAATGGAGTTACACTGTAAAGCAATTCAAAAGAAAAGCTTTGCCACATTTGTTGAAGGAAGTGATACAAATTAACACTGTCTTTCAATGGTATACATCCACTGATGTCTGTGACGGGAACAGAGCTGTTAGTTCCACTGCAGGTAAGTACAATAAAGCTGTGTGTGTGTGTGTGTGTGTGTGTGTGTGTGTGTGTGTGTGTGTGTGTATATGTGTTTACATGTGTGTGTGAACATACATGTACATGTGTTTGTAGTATTGTGTAATAAAGTACTGGTTGGATTGGTATGTGGAAATAATAGCACAGTTATTTTTAACTGTGCATTGTTCCATTCATTCGTGCCAATAAGGTTTTGCTCACAGTGGCTAACTTTAAGTGGTTAAGTTTATTACTATCGTGCAAATACGCAATGTTTATTGGTCAATTTTCATATTAAAGCTTGTATTGATTGATTCATTTTCAGTATATTTGGAAGTGGTCTTATACGTTATGTATTCCATCATGTGTGTAATAACCAGGAAAATAGACCAGTAAACATTGCGTATTTGCATGATAGTAATAACCTATCACAACTTAATATATACCCAACTATCCTATCACTAAACACTACAACCGTCTATCATACCTACCAAAACTATATCTAAACAAAGCCTCATGTAGATCTAAAGCAAGACTCTCGGAAAATAACTACCACCATCCAAAATCAAACGGGGGCATCATAGTTTCTAAAGTACCAATTTGAGGTTTTAAAAACTACATAACATCCTAAAAGCAAATATACATTTTACTCGAACACATGGATCAGGTTGAGCTCTACTTAGCCAACAGGATTTCAAAACAAGGTTGAGGGGAACCTAACCATTCAGAGCAGATCCCCTGTCAGCTCTCATCTTAATTATCCAATGCAACTCTTGTCTCTTAGTAGCACCCCTCAAATCTCCTAAGCGTGGTCTCCCATAAATCATATCTATTACCATAACCTTAAAAGTATGGTAGCTGTTAGCTGCATAACATAATATTGGTTTTCTCATAAAAAGAGTGACTGCTAATGAGGTCTTAGTCTTGCTATCAGATTGTCAGACTGATTTTGGCAACAAAACACAAATACAAGTATGGGGTACTGTCTTCCTCAGAAATATTGTCAGTTTGTACATGTAAGAAAAGCAGTTTGGTTAAGTCTTGGTTACTGCTAACAAACTGACTCTGGAATACATTGGGCTTGGACTGAGATGGCTAAAATCCTGCAGAATCAGAGTTCATACATTATAGTCTAATGACTGTATCTGTACTTGTTATTTTTATGCTATGGAATTAACAGCACACACGGTATTTAGGTGTGAAAGTCAAGTTTTTTGTAAGCTTCTAAGACTACTCACTCACTTAAATACATATTTGATTTGGGTGTCAGTCCTATGGATCTGGGCTTTGTAACCCCTGCTCCCAGTCACACTGGTGGCAGTAGCTCAGATTTGAGCTAATAAATCCCTCATATCCATGAGACTAAAACTAAAACTATTACCTTTTTTCTTGTTAACATTTACCTGCCATACCAGCATAGTTTAGTATAGAACACTTTAGTGCCATTTTGTTAATACTTCTCTCTTTGATGATGTAACTTTTAAGCAGAGCAATAGGAAGGGTGTGGGTAAAGGGGGTAGATGCAAAAAATACCTATACCAAGCTAAACCTGTCATCTACTATCAAATACGTAAAAAACTAAACTTTAACCCACTCACATTCATCTCATCCCTCAAAGAATGTAACTGGCATCCTCTAAAGTACCTCAGTCTAGATGACGCAGTTGAATTTTTTAATACTACCTTCCTGAACATCCTTAATTACCATGCCCCCATAAGATTTTCCAGAACCAAAGCACAACCCTCCCTATGGCTACAGAAAACCACTAAGTCAGAAATGAAAAACAGGGATAAAGCCTGGGAGCACTGGCACAAAACCAAAACCCCCTCAACTAGACAGAAATTCCTAGAACTACACAGTAGAGTCAAAAAGCTAATAAAACAGGACAAATTCCAATACTACCAGTCTGCCCTAGACTCCTCACAACACAGCCCCAAACAATTCTGGTCCTCCATTAACTCCATCCTCCACCCAGGTAAAGTCAGTACCCCTCCTCCTATCATCCCTCACTCCTCAGAAAATATTGCTATCTCGTTCAACACACACTTCACCCAAACCATACTATCACTAGCTAAACAACACCCCCCCCCTCCAACCCACACCTTCAACTAGTAATCTCCCCACTGCCTTCTCTTTTTCTCGTGTGCCTACCGCCAACATAAAAAAACTCTTAACTAAACTTAAACCCACCAAATTAGCAGCAGGCAACCTGCCAAGTGAATATCTACAAATCGCAGCTGATGCTCTGGCCTACCCAGTATCCATCTTGATTAACTGATCTCTGTCAGAAAGTTATGTTCCCACACTGTGGAAAGGATCACATATAATTCCCCTCCACAAAGGCGGACCCTACACAGAACTAACCAATTACCGCCCCATAGCTATTCTCTCTCCACTCTCCAAAATACTAGAGAGATGCATACACTCTCAGGTCTCAGACTGCCTCCTTACTAACAACATCCTTTCCAGTACTCAGCATAGTTTCCGACCAAACCATAGCACCACCACTGCCTTACTCTCCTTTACTAAAACTATCCTTCAGCATAAAAAGAATGGCTATCTCTCCTGTGCTACTTTCCTAGACCTATCTAAAGCATTTGACATGGTCTCTCCTCAATAACCTATCCTTCTCACAATCAGTCACCAACTGGTTTCAGAGTTACCTGTCTGACCGCCAACAATCCGTTGTATGGCAGAATGACTCCTCTCCCCAACTACCTGTCTCCATAGGGGTTCCCCAAGGATCCATCCTTGGACCCCTACTCTTCTCTGTTTGCACCAATAATCTAGCCTCTGCCACCAAACATGGCACAGTCATACAATACACAGATGACTCAACCATCATCTGCTCAGCCCAGTCCCTACCAAAACTGCAAAAAGTCACACAGGAAGCCTTTTCCTCTGTTGAAACTTGGTTATCCGATGCCCAATTAATACTCAACCCAAACAAAACTAAACTACTCATCTTCCAACCCACCAAACATACTCAAAACAACTCTCACTTTAACATCACAGCAAAAGACAACACCACTATATACCCAACTGAACACACCAAATTGCTAGGAGTGGAAATAGACAATAAACTAAAATTTGACATTCACATATCCATGACCATAAAAAAAGTCCACAAAAAACTAGGAGCATTATACAGAAATAAGCAATTTCTCACCAAAGCAGCAAAGATTTCAATAGCAAATTCCCACCTTATCTCCACTCTACTTTATGCCTCTCCAATACCAACCTAAGGTAATGCGATCTAAATAAGCTAGAGACCTGCTACAACAAAATTGCCAAATTCGCCACAGGGGCATCCTACCGTAGTCAACACTGTCTCTCACTTGCTTGAACTGGGATGGCTTGAACTCCCTCACCTCCTTCAGTGGTATCAGCTCTCACTCGCCCACAAACTAGTAAACCATCCACTAAATGTCCCATCCCTCCAAAATCTACTCCAACCCTATCGCACCACCAGATCACTAAGATCCAGCAACAAAAATCACTTGCAGATCACTAAAGCCAATAACTCTGCTGGTGAAGCACTATTCTCTTACACCATAGCCAAATTATGGAACTCCCTTCCACCCACAATTACCTCCATACCATCATGCACACACTTCAAAACTTTACTAAAAGCGCACCTGAAAACATGCTGGCTATGCCCTTGCAACTCCCACTCTAATATCATCCACCCCATCCAACCACTACCTTTCTTTCCACTCCACTAACTACCTTGATTATAGCAAGCTCAGATGCTCATAAGCCTAATACTTATTATACAACAGGAACTTCTCATTGTAACATTTGTTAATGTCTGTTATGTTCCTAGAATTTATAAACTCAAATGCTATGGAACAACTTGTTACCACTCCCACAAGAGGGGAAAACATACTGGACCTGATCATCACCAACATGGCGACTCTATGCTCCAGACCAGAAGTGTATCCCTCACTGGTAAGATCAGATCATAAACTAATCTCACTGGATATTCACATCCCTACCCCACCCCCTGCCCAGAAAACCACAGTGAAAAACTTCTCTAAAGCAAATTTCACACTCCTTAAAACCGAGGTGGAATCCTTCAAAGCCCCCAGGCCTGTGAAAAATATGGCCCAGACCGCAGAATCCTTTATAAATGCATTCTATGAACACCTTCAGGAATGCATGGATCATGCAATCCCAAATAAAACCAAGACCCAATCCTCCAAAGGCAGACATCCTGTCTGGTGGACCCCAGTCATAAACAAACTATACAATAGACTGAGGAAGCTACTACATGATAGAGCAAAATCCCAAAAAGGGAAGGCATCTCTGATCAGTATTAGCAAAAAACTATGGGCACTCATAAAATCGTCTAAGGCCAGCTTCGAGAGAAAAATTGCACAGGACACTAAGGATAATCACAAGGCTTTCTTTAGTTATGTTAGGAACTTGGGTGGGAATTCCCAGATATGCTCAGAATTAGTCCAAAATTACAAAAAATACACCGAACCCACAGACATTGCCAACATCCTAGCTGACAGATTCAATGCAAACTTCTCCCCCCCTCCCACCAAAAGGGCAAATATCTATCCCAGCAGAGTGCTGCCCCCCCCCTGACATCTCAGATGCTCAGGTAAGAGCTGCCCTCTCCAAAGCAAACAACACAGCATCAATGGGACCAGACGGTGTCCCGGGCTGTGTCCTACATGAACTCCAAGAAGAGCTAAACCCAAACATAAAACTACTGTTCAATCTCAGCCTTACTACAGGATATGTACCCAAAGAGTGGCGTACAGCAACAGTGGTCCCTCTCCACAAAGGTGGTCCCTCAACGGATCCTGGAAACTATTGCCCCATAAGCCTGACTAGCTTGGTCTGCAAAGCTATGGAAAAGATTATCATGGACCTCATAAATAAAGATATTGGGGACCTACAGACACTGGATCCTACCCAGTTCGGCTTTTTTAAGGGCAGATCCTGCCTCTTAAACCTGGTCAATTTCTTTGAAACAGTCACCAAGGCCATTGACGAGGGGAAGGTGGTCCACACAGCCTACCTGGACCTCGCAAAAGCCTTCGATACAATACCCCACTCGGGCATTATAGATAAGTTCACCAGCTTAAATATAAACCCCTATGTCACTAGATGGGTTACAAACTGGCACAAGGACAGAACCCACATGGTTAGAATTGCTGGAGCCATGTCAGACTCCAAACCAGTTACAAGTGGCATCCCACAAGGCTCAGTCCTGGGACCTCTCTTGTTCGGTATATATTTCTCAGAGGTACAGGCCAACACGGAAGGACTGTGGCTGACCAAGTTCGCAGATGACTGCAAACTGGGCGCCATAATCGACTCTCCAGCCGACACAAGTATTCTCCAAAAAGGCCTCATAGAAACAGACAACTGGTGCCAGAGCCATGGCCTCAAGCTAAACGCCAAAATGTGTGTAGTCATCCCCTTTGGCAAAAACAAAGTGCCCACAAATTACCAAATAGGTGGTAATCCATTAAGTACAGAAGAAGTAATTGGGGACCTGGGGACCTAAGTTGATAACAATCTCTCATTTGACAACCACATGGCCAAAGTGGTTAGAAAAACATTTTATATAGCCCACCTAATCATGAAGGGATTCACATCTAGATCAGGGGAGGTCATCGTGCCTCTTTACTCATCCCTCATCAGACCCATAATTGAGTACAATGCCCCTTTTGGGATGTACCTTACCAGACACCTGCAGCAACTGGAAAGACCCCAAAAGTACCTCACCAAGAAGATCAAAGGGCTCAAACAGATGCCATATGCTGCCCGGTTAAAGAAACTCCAGCTCTACTCAGTGGGATACCGCCTGCTCAGAGGCGATCTGTGCCTGACGTATAAAGCCATGTCCAACCCAGAATTCATGGACATGCTGCACCTCAGAAAATCCAAATCCCATCGAGCTACGCACTCGAGAGACTTGAACCTCAGCACTGAAATAAATAGGACATGCTGGAGGGACAGATTCATAACCCAGAGGCTCCCTTCACTCTGGAATAAAATCCCAGTCCAGGTTAGGCAGAGTCCCTCATTGACTCTCTTCAAGAGGAATCTTGATGAGTGGATGGGAGATCGTAGGTTTACCCCGGGTATCACTTCTGTGTCACTGTTAGACAGAGGCACAGTATACTAACCTGGAAAAAGGGCATAGCAAAATTAATTTAAAATGGGTGGCGAAAGCCAAACACACTCTGGCTAGGCTTATAAATGCCCTAGGGCAGATAGCCTAGTATGAACCTATGTACTTCACAGATAAAGATTCTAGTTGTCTACTGATGTATTATGTTCTTCATCTGTAAATATGTTGTAAGTAATTGCTATGTTAAATTGTTAATCGCTATGTAATCCAGTGTAACTACTGTCTGTTTATTTTAATTGTGGAGCTTTTCTCCCCAGGCCTCCGCTGAAAATGGACCTACGTCCAGTTGGACACTCCCGGTCAACAAATTTAAATAAATAAATAAATAAAATTACGGGTCCTGGCTGACGATGCCAATCAGATGAAAGTGCAGCACATCAACATTCCAATACTAAGTAAATGTCAACAATGCATTGCTGACATTTACTTAGTATTGGAATGTTGATGTTTGCTAATATTCATTCATGTAAACAGCTGTAGCTGTTTTCTGAATGATTGTGCATGTGTGTCAGTGCTCTGCAACTACAGAAGCATTGTTATGGTTACAAACTAGCAAAGTAGAGAGGAGCTTTTTGCAATTGTTTGTTTACTTTTTTTTTTTTTTTTTTAATGCTCTTCATCTTAGATTTCAGAGGGTGACAGTCTTGTGGACTGTGCATACCTCCAATTTATTTAGGTTCTACTGTGTTTTTATGACTTCTCAAATGAAACCCTGAGTAACGTATAAGTCTATATCACAATAAAACAGTAACCATAATAGTAGGATTTATGAGATGAATTAGCATTATTTTTATAGGAATTGTCCTGCTGGTTTACTGAAAAATGTTGCCATATTGATACAAACTGTTGCAATATGACAAAAATGTTTACTGTATTATAGAAATACTGTACTGTCTTGCATATTCTGGAATAGTGCATTTGTACTATGAAATCATTACTTTGTATATAATATGTCACATTTTTATAAAACCCATCTAAATGTCTTACTTCAACTTTCTCAACAATATACTGCCTTATGTTCTGACTCGTGCCTCATAAAGAGTCCAAGGAGGCAGTCCTCACCTCTGGTTAACAGATTAAAATAAATGAAAACATAAATATATTTGTAGTTTGTTGAATTTAAATACATGGATAAATATCCTTCCCGACGATGAAGTACTTGTAAACAAATATGTTTGATTACAAGTGTAATTTTGCAGAGTTACATTCATACATAGTTCAAGGTCTTTCCACCAGGTGAAAAGAGCAAGGCAATGGCGAGAAAGCAAAAGGAAACTACTTTCGTTACATTTTTCTAATGATCAAAGAAAGGGTACTTATGTATTATCGCAACTAGATTTTTGCAGGAGCGAAATTCGGAAACTTCAAGTGAAACAAGGGCATGAGAAAGTCGACTGTGTTTAGTCCTTATTGCAGATGAAGAAGTTTGCCTCAGCTTCAGGAAGAGAAAATAATTAGAAAATCTTCTTCATGATTTGCGTGTATTACAGACGCGCGATGTAATTGTCATGGCTGCTATCATGATACTGAGAAATTAAATCTGTTTGCTGATTTGTGTAAATCTGTACTGATTGCTCCAGTTTCGAAAAAAGGATGTAACACCAACTTTTCCTTTGCCTGAAATCAGCAGCATGATGGTGTTACCAGGATTAGTTCATGCAAAATAATTTGTGATTATTTTAACTTGACATTTGTTAACTGGCTTAGTCTTGAGTGGGTATACAGCCTGTTTCAGCAGAGAACAGAGGAGAAAAGCTGCACCAAGCTGTCACGTAAACTTAAAATGGATACAGGAGAACAAAAGAATCCCAATAACAAAGTCTAACAAAGTTTTAAATAGGCTGTGGTTGTTTTTATGGGGATGATAATGCTGACTTACATTGTTTATTGCAATCAACTTGCGAGGAAGTCAGTCTTGATATCTTAGCATGAATTGTCAAGGTCTGGGTTCTGTGAACCTGAAACAGATCTCAAACTTGTGAGCATGGTGTGTCAAGAAGAACCGGGTCATGGCATTCCTGCTGGAAACACAGATGACATTATTTGAATAAAAGTAATATGACTGTCAGTTATTGCTTGCAGCAGGCATGTGATATAATACTCCATAATCAGAAGTGCTTCGCAACTCTTGCTTTAGGAAGCATATTGCTACCAGCTTGGTAACGTTGTGTAATTCATAATTTTTTCGGTGGTGTAAAACATTTACTGTCATGCACAGTAAGTAATGGTAAAATAAACAGCAGTCTAGGTTTAGTTCATGAAAAGTAAGTAAGCTGTGGCTCTATTTCTGGGAATTACACAACATTACAAATCTGGTTGCAATAATACGCAAGTAGCAAAGAATGTAATGTCACATCAGGTATCAAGGTAGGGATGTAAACTGTAGATCTGAGAAAGTCATGGCTTCTCTATGTTGCTAAAATGAAGTGAAGGTGATGGATTGCATTGAAATGCCAGGTAATACATAAAGAACAGCTTCTTTGTAAATGACTACAGTGTCACTGCCATTTACCAAAGTGCAGTACTGAAAAAAACGACCGAGTACTGTGTACCTCAGATGGAACCAAATCATTGTGCTGCCTCTGGATTTAAATGACCATTAATCCCAATCTATTCAAGATTTGCATAGATTAACTGAAGGCAGGAGTAGTGTTCTATATGCTGAAAGTGTGGGCATGCCAAACTGAAACTTCCCTGTGGAGGGGGCTGTATCTGCCATTGCAGTTTATGTAAGTAACGTCACAACAACTTAATCTAGTTGAAAAACAAAGATATCAACGTTTCCTTATTTTTGTTTGTGTGACAAAGTCACAGAGATATCCATTCTGCAGTGTATCATTGTCTTTTATCCTTGTACAGCAGCATCTCTTTCCATTCATTTTTTTTTTTTATTTTAAAATAAATGTTATGAACAGTGGATTTCTACTGATATCATCTTTGTGCTGCCTTTCAGTTAATGCAGCACAGATCATATGAGAAAGACATGCTAAAAAACATAACTTAAGATACAGATTTTTTTCCAGAACTTGAACTGTGAAGTAGTTTTCCTGTGTACTGGTATTTACATCATGGTTTACACATGAGCTGCCCTTGGTTTAGTCTAACTGCTACTTTACACAACAGGGCTGCTGTTTTTGCTGTTCTTACTTGTCAGCCTGCATTCTGTGCATGGCGCTGCATTAGTGTGTTTCATCCTGCATTTACTGCATTGTGTTTGGTCACTTTAATACATATGCACATTGCAGTTTCCTCCATCTCTATTGTAAAAACAGGACTCTCCTACAACTATGCATTTGCTCACCGGATAGCCATCATCATGAATTATTCCTGGACATCTGCAGATGTCTTGTTTAGGTCAGGAATGAAGCTTCACCTTGAGTTTGTGATAGAAAAATTGAAAGGATTACTATTATTTTGTTTTCAGTCTATAACTGATTACACTGGACCTGGATGTGCAAAGTTAGAGCTGCTTGTAACAATGTACTGCAACCACAACCATTTTACTTCATTTTGAAGACTTGGGTTCACTTTCACAGTCTTAATATACATTTCTGGTGGTGACATACACACGTTTTTGGACATTTACAGCATTTGCTTCTCCTATCAGTAACCCAGTGTAAGTTCTGCATTGCTCCGCATAATTGTGTTGAGTTTTGTTTGTATTTCAAACAAAGCGACCGCTTCTTCCATAATTGCCTAGATTCCTTATTAGCTCTATATAATCCTCATGACATTGCAGGTGGTCTTATATCTGTAAGAACTTCTGTAAGCATAAGTGCATGAGGTCAGTAGAACACTTACTCTTCAATATTTGAATTTGAGGAAAAATGAATGTAGTGGTGGTCAGTTTAGCAAGACGACACTTTCAACAGTAGCTGTACCATGAGTAATAGGACATTAGAGGCTGCATGTTGTTAAACTGTTAAATCTGATTGTAGGGTAAAAGAAAAATTAAAGTTTGGTAAAATACGATTTCATGCAATGTGATTCTTCCATAAATAATGTCTCCTCTTACCCATGCATAATAATAATAATAATAATAATAATAATAATAATAATAATAATAATAATAATAATATAACAAATCATGAAATCACTGCATCTGGCAAAATTCATAACACATCAGTTACTCAAAGTCATAGTGAATACAAGAGCTGGTTGATGAAATGTAAATTCAGCTTTGTAGGCTAAAAATAGTCATAGTCATTCAAATAATTATTTTGTATAAATCAAAGCAGCATAGAAAGAACAGGTAAGATTACTATAAAGAAGTAAAATTTTATTTACTGGATAGATTTCAGTCATTTTTGTGGTTCTAGATAGCGGACTAAGAAAAAGTAGTACTTTTTTGCTGCACAGCTCGCCCCCCTTTTTCAAGGCATGAACAAACAAGGCATTTTAATTAAAGGGGTTTCCACCAATAAATGTATTAAATAATAGGGTTTGTGAAGTCAGATAAAGTTATATAGTTTTATGGGGTAAATAGGATGATGCCTCTTGCATGGGTGGTTTAATGGGGTTTGGTTTGGCATAACAGAAAATCTATTGATTGGATCTTGTTTGCTTAAATGGGATCATCAGAGCAAACAGAAATAAAGATCTGATGATTAGATGGCCGATTGTAAAGACAGAAATCAAGAAAGAGAGAGGACGAACTAAAATTCTGTCACAAATAAAATACTGTCACAAATAGAAAGGACAGAAGAAGGAAACTGAAACTAAAACAATATATTCTGAGCTACTGTCTTTGTGGCACAGAGGGATAAAACTTCATCTGCACAGTCTCCTGGAGTATGGCACAGAGGGGAAACCCCCCCATCTACACAGCCTCCTGGAGTGGGTGAACTGGTAATCTTCAGTTTGCCACACACATACAAAACGTACGGTAGAACAAAAAATCCACTAAGGAGATGAGGATGATAACCAATTCCCATGAGTGAGAGCAGCCCATGACAAATTGCCTACCTTTGGAAGCAGGAAATCAATGAGGTTGATTTGTGTCTAACATACAGCAGAGAGAGAGAGAAGTGCTGTAACATGCAGCCAAAAAACACAGAGAGAGAAGCGTAACATGCAGCCAAAAAACACAGAGAGAGAAGCGTTGTAACATGCAGCCAAAAAACACAGAGAGAGAAGCATTGTAACATGCAGCCAAAAATCACAGAGAGAGAAGCGTTGTAACATGCAGCCAAAAAACACTAGACCTAACTTTATATTTATGGATTCTACTCTGCCTGATATATTCGGCCATCCTTGACTAAGAAGCCTTTGTGAAAGCTACTGATGACGGATTTCAGTGGATGCTATGTTACTGAGTTTCTGAGTAATTTTTTTTCTTAGAGACAGACAATACTAAGCCTTGGACTAGAAATTGTTTTCTTTCTGAATGCCTGTCCATGTGATCATAAGCTTGCAGACTCTTAAAACCTCAAAACACTTTTTTTAAACCTCAAAACACTTTTTTTATTTAAAGAGGAAATAAGCTCTTTTTTTATTTTGAGGGAATAAGCTGTTGATACCTGCTGCACAAGTGTGATAGTTGCATTCTCACACCTTCTGCTAAACTATATAATCAGTCCCAAGTTTGCAAAACTCATAGTTTCATTAGTTGTGTTGATAATTTTGAAACGGCTAATAGCTTTTACAACACATTGTGCCCCAAGATATGTGATTTCAGTACCTACTCTGCAGAAACCTGTTCATATGCTTGCAACATTAGTCAGTCATTTGGCTTTAATCCTCCCAGCATGTAGGGTCAACATGGAACATGTTTGCCTCGTTGAGTTAGTGATCTTCTGACACATTACAAGCATTCAATGTGATGATGCTCTACCATTGTACTTTTAGAAGGTTGTTCCTCTACACTGACCATGCATGGGCAACACATTCTATGTTTTGTCAAAATATCAAGTTATACACTTATTAAACTTAAAAAAAACACTATGATAATTAAAATTTGAAAGCATCCCAACAAAAAGGGTATGGAAAATGTTAAAAGTAATTGTGGAAATATTCTTCAGACATATATACATGTTATTCTGCCATCTGATCTTACAAGTTCATGTCTTATGAATAAAGAAAAAGCAGATTTTGAAAAACAAATAAATTGACTCAGCTTTGCAGCTAACGTATTGTAAAGATGTGCATTTATATAGATGTATCTAATGAATATATTATGTAATTATTTGATTTTTTACTACCTGATGTATTTGTCGACATTATCCTCTGCATATAATCATTTTTCCAGTTTCTGTCATTTAGTCTGGAGGATGGGTGGATGGACTGATTAATTAACACCTTCCCACATCAATCTCCTATAATAAGAACTCTGGTGAGATGCCAGTCATAGTACATTATTTTTTTATTATTCTTTGAAAGCTGTAATAACTATAATTTGCCTTGACAGCAAATTTCAAGAGGTCAGTTCAGTATATTATGGTGTGGTAACAAAACTTAAATGTGTTAGTCTGTTGCCAAATTATAATGGCTTTTAGTATTAGGAAAGAATGACAATTATTTCCCTTACCTCAGATACAGATACAAGAGAAACCAAGGATTCCGATATAAAATGAAATTTGGCCTATTTTTTTCTATTTTCTTTAATTTTTTTGGCCTCATTTTCATGCTGACTTTCTGGCTGTCCCAGTAGCTCCCTTTAACCTGAATGTCACCTGTACTATCGCTGATGAGAAGGGTGCAATGTTGGTGGCTGAGAAGGGGAGGTAAATCAGAGGGGCTGGCAGCATGGGCAGAAACCCCTTGTCCCCTCCTAGAGTGGTCTTCCGGCCCTGCTGCCAGTTCCTGCAGTGACAGAACCACTAGCAGAGCCCAGGCTGGCTGCAGTCGCAGCTTCAGCTTCATTTCTTTCCACATGGCAGTAGAAAGATTTCAAATTCAAGAACAGTTGCTGCTTTTCACATTGACCTCCTGTTTGGGCACAAGCTGGACACAAGCTGGATCTCTGTACACAACAGTGAAATGAGACAACATTGTCTTGTATATTTGAAATTGCTTGTTTTCTACATCGTTACATTACAGTTATGACATTATTGCTAATAATTATATATTTGATGTTATAACCATTTTAATATTACATATTCATATATACATACATACATACATTTTATAAGGGATGATCCTTGAGAAAGGGGAATATGACACTTCCCAGGAATTGTGAGATTTCAGAAATAGTGTATATAATTAGCAGGGGGTGTGGGGGCACAGGGCTTGCCCCCCTGCAAAAACACTTTGTTTTAATATAGCATGTTCTGAGGAGTAACCTTGGAGCATGCACTGATGTGTGACAGCATTCACACTTCAACATTAGTAGGTCGACTTTAAGCACATAAATCTAACATTGATTCAATGAATGTCACTACGCTACTAGAGATTGAGATATTTTGCCATGTAAGTCTTTAATAAATAGTGATCACAGTGTTATTACTGTTATGTACAGTATTATAGTAAATTCTTCCTCCTCATTTAAATGGATATAACTGAGCAGCGGTATTATGTGTTTCACAATATACAGTACAACTCCTTTCATGTATGACTTGTGCTGTAAGGAACATTTCATCCTCATTCCAGTAATATGACTTGTGTGAATCTTGCTTTCTTCTGCCTTTGCCATCAGTATATAGTCATTTCTCATCCATCCAGTCAGCTCTGTGTGTTTGTGAGTGAGTGAGTGAGTGAGTGAGTGAGTGAGTGAGTGAGTGAGTGAGTGAGTGAGTGAGTGAGTGAGTGTGAGTTGGTGGGGTCAGGCCTGAATCTTAATCTATGAAGGTTGGACATTTCCACAGTTACTTGTAGTTAATAATATTTCATGTGATGTCTATTTTTAATGGTGATGTATGTGTCTTCCAGAAGGCAGATAATGTTTAAAAAATCTTTAGCATTGTTACAGTTTCTATTCTGCAGTGGGCAGACACTGTGAAAGGTGTCTGTCAGCTAGCATAGAAGACTGTTAAATCCCTGGACTGCAAAAGTTGTTATTCACCCAGCCCTCATTTCCATATCATACGAGTATGAGTACATCATGTGACCACACAGTGCTTTGGAACACGTGGGACTCTTGTCTAACCTCCTCTGTGGTCTCTTGGTATCTACTGATGAGACTGGGGTGGCCTTAACATAGCATTGCCCTAGCATTAGGGATATCTGTACATGTATGTGCAGAGTGCTACCTAACCTGTATATCCCTGGCAAAACCTTACTTACTTATTCACTAGCATTGCAGTTTTATAGGAGACTAAGCCCTTAAACTCCACACTGTCACAAAATTATTATGAATTTAATTATAATATGTATTCCATCTTATAGATGACATAATCATCCTGTACATAGTTAGATTGTTACAGTGTCAAGAAAGAGCTGGATCATTTGGTTATTTGCAAACACCAGTATCAGTCTGCATGCAATAAGGTGCAATTTGTTAGACAATGCTCCAGGGCAGACCATGACCAGTAAATGTTCAGTAAATTCTTGGATACTTATTTACTTTTCTCTAATTCAGCATCTGCAAAATTGTCTCTTCCTTTATCTATTAGTCTTTGTTAACTCTGCTGGAAGTAAACCTGTGCATTACAAGCAGATTGAACAAATATATCTGAATTACTGTCTAAAACACACAATAACTGTACTATAAATACATTATATGCTCCAGTGAGCCATGATCTTCTTTGATAGCTAGACAGTGTAATTATATTAATTATTTTGTGCATTTCAGTGTTTTGTCAAATGTCAATTCTCTGTATTTTTTGTCTTCTAAAATATTTATTAATAACATTGTCAGCTATAAAACATAACTGCCTAACCTTTGAAACTGAGAGTATTTAGCTCTGCTGCTGCTAACAGGTTTCAGACCTGACAATACTGCATGCTACTGTTTCTTATTTCTCTTATTTTGTTACTTTTTTGTTATACACATACTCTGCATAAGCAATTCTTTCTTTTACAATAAAGTACCTTGTCATTTATCTTGTGAACTAATGAAAATTCTTCACGGTTATTTCCACACACCTAAGCCGAAGAATAAGCTGTAATCCTGGAGGATGGCATAATGGTTAAGGCGTTCACCTTATAGATACAAGGTGCAGGGTTTGATTCTCACATGGAGTAATTAGGTAGGCTTCAAATGGCCTGCAAAAGCAGTTCGCCTAGTACTAATCTATGAAACTGAGACTATAACGATTTAGGAAAAGATACCCTGGCACAAATGATTCCATTGATTGCTTTTGGCTTATTTGTTAGTGTGCAGTCCTTACAGACTAAAATACCTTAGCTTACACAACCTTAGTATCAAAAGCCATAGGCTGAACATGTTTTTTTTTTTTTATTTTCCAGCAGGAATGATGGTATTTTCATAGCAGTAAGTCCTACAATTTGGAGGTATCAAGAAGGAATTGAACAATAAAATTGTTTGCTCTGTTTAACAGCATCACTGTAGAGATCATTTTTGAATTCTTGGAAAAAAAAAAAGTCTGTTTTTGGAAATTTAAACTCAATCTTGATGATTTTAGTTCTTGAAATATATTCGTTAACAACACAGAGGAGGTGAAAGGAAGACTGCTTAAAGAGGCCATGGTCTCCTCTAATATTAAAGTTGAGATCTGCAGTTACAATCTGAAACAAGATTAATATATACAATACTATTGCTTGCTAGCGAAAGAAGGAAATGTGTCTATATGAGATACTCAAAGTGACTGAACTTCGAATACGATATGGTCAACACCATATCGTCGAAGTTCAGTAACATCGAATACCTAATGAAATTAAAACATGACAAGAAACACAACTACTTGCTGTAAGCAAGTAGGGCAAGCCCCCCTGCACCCCCCACACCCCCACTACTTAAATATACCAACTCCGAGATCGCACTACAGTTACTTTCTGTCCGTTGTTTTTTTTGTGTTCAAAATTGTAAAACTTTGAACATACAAGTTCGATCTTGTGGTTCAAAGTTTTATACTTTCGATCACGTAATAGGAGCCCGAAACAAACTGTGGCAGAGTTTGTGGTGTACAGGTGATCTTGCAATAGCAGCAGCCCTCCTTACTTCAAGACGAGAAGCACAATCTAGTACAGCTGGCTTGGTTTCAGTTTACATTTGTTTTATTTTGAATTCATTGTTCAGAGGGATGTATTCTTACTTTATTCACTGTTATAGTATTTATAACTATGGGCAGGTGAAGAATAAAAGGTTAGACAACCCGATTTTCTGAAATCATGATTCATTTTCTCCAGTATCATATTGCTGTTCATCTCCAAAATGTGATTGATATACTTTCATATGCCTTCCACTACCCAGTGTGATAGAATAAAGGAACAGTTGCTACACTAGTCTTCCAGATATCCACTTTTTCCCTGGACTAAAACTTCCATATGTAGTAAGTTTTCTCAAAAGCATGATTTTTTTCATTGTGTTGCTGTGGTACTTTATTTTAACTGAGAATTCAGGATACAGCAAGTCAGAAGTCAGTCTCTGTTATCTGTTCATTAAGTCCTCAGCAGCTTACATATCAGTAGCTTATTTTTATGTAAGTTTGTGACTAAGTAATGCTGCAGCTATGTTTCTTACAAATGGTGTATAAGCTCTTCTGTACATGTAACTGTTAGGATCATAGGATCATATGACCATATGACATTACTAGGCTATTGGTCCTGAGGCACTTACAAGCCTAACCAAGAATTTAGCCCATATTCCAACAAGTCAACACCCTATGCCACTGTACACCGGGGACACAGGTGGAATCCCAGGGCTATATTTTCTGTTCCCCATCAAGTTATCCAGGTTGTACTTGAAAAGGTTTAATGAGGTACTCTGCTTTACATGGAGAGGGAGTCTATTCCACAAAAGGGGGAGTTTCTGGGACACAAACCTGTCCCTCCAACAAGTCCTATTGATGTCACAGACCAGGTTGAGGTCACGTGTGAGGGTTACTCAAGTGAAGCCTGACGCGGATATGCAGAACTCTCATCAGGGCAGGGTCTGAGATTGCTTTGTATGCTAGACAGAGGTCACCTCTGAGAAGTCTGTAGGAGACTGAGTAGAGGGACAGGGCTTTTAGCCTGTCTGTGTAGGGTAGATATTTGAGACCCTGGATTCTTCAGGTGAGGAACCTCTGTGGTCTCTCCAACTGCTGCATGGGCTTTGTGAGGTACATGCAAAAAGGGGCATTGTACTCAATAATGGGTCTTATAAGGGAAGATTACAGGGATGTTATGACCGCCTTATCTCTGGATGAGATACCCTTACTAATGAGGTGGCCGTGTAGAAAAATATTTTCCCTGTTAGGTCTGTTAATCGTTTAAAGAAGGACAATGGGGAGCAGAAAAAATATAACTGTTTTCCATTCTTATTTATTCTTATAATTAAGTTGTATTGTGCAATACAGTGATTTGTGTTATTGCATGACTAGTGAAGTTCATTCATATCAGTCTGATAACACTTCAGAACTTCAATGGTATATAAGTTTGGTTTAAGCTCTAAAGATACTGGGTACCAAGATAATAATTAACTGTAACACACTTGTGTCAAAGGCAGAATTTAAATGGCAATAAATAAACACTTTGATTAGATCCTGATATGAAACTTTTATGAAGTCTGTGTGTGACAGAATTTTTGACACAGTCACCTTGTCCTCCAGTCTTATTTTCAGACATCTAATAATTATAGATGGGATGTCCATTGGATAGTCCGGTATATTGCAGGGTATCTGCCCATCCTTCCATGCTTTGGGAACAATCCTGATGGTCTGCCATTCGTCTTGAGGATTCCTTTTATATTTTTTGCCTGATTTTTCTCCCAGTGTCTGCTAGTCATTGGTCACTTTTCAGCCAATTGCCCCACTCATTTCCTCATTACTGAGGGCAAGAGTCAAATGAGAGTGGCCTTCTATTGGTAGCCATTGGGGGAGTTGAGGATATTCAGTGTTTTTTTGTTTTGTTTTTTTAATTATTTTTCTATATCTTCACATGCACTTGGCTGTACAAGGGAACAGCCATGTCCTGGGCTGCTGCACTGGTCATTCTTTGATGTCACAAGTAATGTTGCCAGCAAATAGACCAGACACCAACCCTAAAACATGGGTGGTGGGTTTCCTTTGTTTCTGGTGGAGAAATGCACCATCCCAATATGCCCCCAAGTACACATATCTTTCTCTGACTCCCAAGACGAGTCAAGGGGGGTAAGGGGGGTAAGCTCAGTCACTCTGTTCCCTCCCTTCTTCCCTGTCTCTTACCCTGATGGGGCTGCTAACTGACCCCTGGTCACCTGGGTTGAAGTCAGTGCTCCACAGTATTAATCTTATGAACGCCTGCAATAATTCAATTGTATAGCTGTGCGAGTAAGTTCACATTGACTGTGCATGTTCAAATAGCCATTGCTACATACAGGTTCAACTTCAACTTTGTTATACTGATTTAAAGACAAAGTACTCATAACAAAATAAGTAAAAAAACTTAAAAAAAAAAAATAAAATTGCATTCAGAAAACCCTAAATAATTCAACACAGAATACAAAAATATTACAATGCAGAGTGCAAGGCAAGGCTTCATCTAATAAAGATATTGCTGTAAAAAGGTCAAGAGGTCAAGGCCATTAAAAGAAATTCTGTGAATTGCCTGTGGTGGTACCAAGAAATTACATGTAAGTTAGACAGCACTTGGAGATTTATGGAACCAGGACAATGCTGGACGTTTTCATGGCCACCATGGTGATACTTCTGAAAGTAATGAGTTCGAAAGGCAAAAGATAATTCCAAACTAATAGAAGCCATCAGGAGACAATGCTCAACACCATGGGGGGATTATGAGCCCCCACCCCAGGTACAATGTGATAATGAGCAGGAAGCCATTGCAAACTCTGTAAAATATGCGGATGATATGTTGACAACATAATGTGTCTGCAAGTAACCTGACCACAGAGTTTTGTACTTAAATGTAAAGGAAACATTTGCTGGAGTACTTTAGGATGCACGATAAATGATACCTGGTAGTGAATTAATACCTTTATTCAACCATACAAAGATGATACATAATCCAAAACCATTGAGCGCTTTCATCCACTGGGCGTGGATTTCGTCAGAATGTAGTTACAAACAAATGATAGCAGTTTAAATTAACTTTTAGGCGCCAATTCCGCCTTCTTGTAAGAGCTTCATCTTAAAGCTACAACCTATGAACCTACATAGTTACCAATAAGACCATTGTTAAAGTGTCAGCATATGTCAATGAATATATCCAGCAAAACTATTTTTAAACATTCAATGTACTATAAATAATTCAATAATAATGTTAATGAATGCTGTTTGGCATGGAAAAAATATAAAAAACTGAATATAAAAAATATGAAAACTATAAAAACTGAATATAAAAAACCAATATAGACAACATATCAGAGTAAATAATACATCTGTATATAGAATCTAATACATACTAAAAAGTGTGATAGCCTTACAATATACATTAAAATTAGACTCTAAGATTCTAAAATAGGTTTCATCGTAATAAAATCATTGAGACCTGGTTTTCTAATCACGTCTGTATAAATCTGCCAAAGAATTTCCTTTCTACTTAATAAAGTCTTAAAATTCCCTCCCTTAGGATCTATCCTTACTTGATCTATAATAGCAAATTTGAACCTTGTGGTCAGGTCCATTTTCAAAAATATGCCTACTTAGCGCATTATTCATATCTTTGTTCTTAATAGAGTACAAATGGTCATAAATGCATTTTTTAAAACAACGCTCAGTTTTCCCAATGTAAAATCCTGAACAAATACAGCATTTGGCTAGATATATATAATGTATTTCGTATTGCAGTTGCCCCTTATACATCTTACTGTTGTCCTGTGAATATTGTCTAAAATGAGCTTGTCTGTTTCTAAAATAACAGAACACTGATTGCAGGAGCCACATTTTTTGGTACTGCCATAAATTTTAGTACCACTTGATTTTAATGTTGATCCTTCTATTTTCTTTTTTATATTTGTTCCAGTTCTATAAACAAATGTGGGTGTGGTACCTATGATATCACGTACTTAGTCATCTACTAATAATATATTCCAATTATTTTTTATAATGTTTTTAATAAGGTCCACATATGGGGAATATTCCAGAACACAAGCTCTAGCATAAATGTTGTTGTCATTGTTATGTGTATTGCTCTTAAATTCTTTTCCTAATAATGGGGGAAATCTTTTACCCCATTCCTTAATGACATATTGAGAGATATTATCTAACAAACCTACTATATAGCCTCTGTTTGTAAACATACCTTGTATGTATTGAATCTCACTTATTACATCTGAGTATTCAGATGTCATATGCGCTGCTCGGATACATTGACCTTTATATATACTCTTTAACATGTTGTGCGGATGGCAGCTGTTGTACTCTAAATAACTATTTGAAAAAGTTTTTTTCTATAAATATTAGGTTTGTAACCTGTTTTATTTTTAGAAATAAACAAGTCCAAATAAGCAATACCACCGTAATTACTCGTGAAAGTAAATTTTAAAAATGTACTAGATTGATTTAAATAATTCATAAAATTGTTAATGCTCTGCTTGTCTCCCCTCCAGAGCAAAAACATATCGTACAAATATCGAGAATAATAAACAACATTGTTGTATTAATCGCTGGTGAATAAATGTGTGGTCTCCCATTCAAGCATAACTAAATTAGCGTATATGGGAGCACAGGCTGCTCCCATAGCTACGCCTTTAGTTTGCCTGAAATCCTCCCCTTCAAAATGTATATAGTTATGATCGAGAACAAGAGACATGAGCTCCATGATAACTAAAATCTTGTCCCACTGAAATTCTGAAAATTTCGATAAACTATTACAAAAATATTCTAATCCAGTTTCTTTTGGAATACTGGAGAAGAGATCAACCACGTCTATGGTTATGAACATAATGTCATCAAACCGTAAGTCGTTGGTTAATTTAGACAAAAAAGACCAAGAGTCTTTGACTAAATGTGTAATCTTATTATACATTGGTTTAAGCCATTTGTCGATGACAACACCAAGGGGGTATATTTTAGAACGACTTCCCGATACTATAGGGCGAAAAGGGGGATGCTCTATATTTTTGTGTATTTTTGGTATACCTACTATGCTGGCTAAAGTAGGATATTCAACTTTTATAAAATCATATATGTCCTTAGTAATTCTTTGATCTAATAAAAGTTCTTCTATACATAAATCTATACGTTTGTATCTGATGTTAATTTCGTTGATGGATACAGTCTCATAATTTCCTGAATCATATAGAATTTTATAAATTTCGTTAATGTAGTCAAAGGTATAAAATAGAACTGCTCCACCCCCCTTGTCGGGTTTCATGACTCTGATGTCATTATTTGTGGATAGTTCTTCCAATAATTTCCTCTCTTCGTTGTTCATGTTGTTACAACCCTTCTTTTTGATTAATTTCCTATTGATGTTATACACCTCATTAATCACAGCTTTCTCAAAACATCCTATACTAGGATGAGTAGGGGGTATAAAACTACTCTTTTTCTTAATTTCCACATCCTTATATGTGGGTTTGTTCTTAAAGTGCATATCAAGGTTTATTTTAATTTCCGCATAAATAATTTGATGTCAACTATAGTGTCAGTCAACTTGAAAGAAGGGGTGGGAACAAACTTGTTCCCTTTTGCTAATAAAGAAAAATATTCAGGTTGTAAGTCTAAATTAGTGTAATTGTATATGTTGAAGTTATTGTGACAATGAATAATGTCATTAGAAGAACTTCCTACATCCTTAAGTACTATGGATGTATGCAAATCTGAACTAATAGCATTTGTCAAATCGTTGTGAACATGTTCTAATACCAACCGTCCCTCTGTTTACTCCACTTCCAACCTTTTTTCTGTGTCCAATTTGTGCCATATTGTCTCCCCCTGTAAAAATTTTCCCCGTTGTCATAATTCCCTTCATATAATCTATAATTCTTATCATAATTGTCAGAAAAATAAAAGCTATCATCACTATTAATTTGTTTGAATCCATATGCCTGTTGGTTACTATTGTGTTTTTTCCATTTGTAGACCATATTATTCTTATGTGTAAGATCTCTCTGCATTTTTTTATCTTTTTTATTGTATATAAAATGAGCTTTTTTGTCAGCATAAACAAACTGTTTATCATATAAATCCTTCCATTGAGGGAAACATAAATCATTAACAATAATGTTGTTCAATTTCTCAATCTCACATAATAATTTACAAAATTTTTCATCATTTTTTAAAATCAACAATTTCATAAATTCCATGCCAAAACTGTCAAAGTGTTAAAATCTTGTGTATTTTTTTCATCCATAACTATACCCATTGGGACTTTGAAAAAACATAGTCCCACGGGTACTATTTTCATTGCTAAACATCTATTTAAATAAGCATTATCAATTTTCAAGCCTTTTATAGAAAGTAAATTTTTACCAAAGGTGTATATATAGTCCTTCAATGTCCCTTTGGTGTGTATAAAGTTCTCTTTCGGTCGAGCCGAATTAGATTGCTGATTATTAAAATCAAAATTCTTAGCCAAAAAACAGTCTGATTAATACCATTTCCGATGCTGGTAGGAACAGTCTCCTTGTATTTAAGGCTAGAACTGTTAGGGATAGTTCCTTTCGATGGATTGGATAACTTATTAGTAGTCACCGAGTATGTTTTCTGCTCCATAGGGTGTTTGGATCTAGCGCCCATACGTAAATTATCATCCGTAATTTTAAATAGAGAAAAATCAAAAGTATAATCTTGTCTGCAGCGTGACTGGTAATGAGATGTTCATCCCTACCAGTAACCTCCGCAGAATGTTTTTCGTTCGTACTTTTCAGGCCAGTTCTTTGACCATTGGGCAAGTCACTGTCTATGCTGCTGATGTCAGCACCACAATCCATTGCTGTGTTAGGTTTGCCTGGCTGGCGTATTGTTTTTTCACGTTTTGTACTTAAATGTAAATGGTCAATTTATAAGTCAGGGAGCTCCTGGAAAAAGCAATTCCAGATGCCAAGGAGACTAGATCAAGAACAACTGCGGAGAAAATCACTTGAAGTATAAGATGCTTTTGGGCTATGTTGTTTCTGTATATAGTTAGCTCTGTAGCAGTTTCTGATTCTGTGGGTTTTAAGCATATTTTATAATATTGCAATAATCAACCAGTCATTGTTACTGGTGTGCTGGCAAAATTATGCACTCGTTTGTTGGTTATTCTGCTCAGCCTGGTTTAGGTTGCAAAGGATTCTGGATCTTTCTACAAGAGCTTTGTTGGTATGCAACCTCTATTTGGCATTTCCCTTTTTCTCTTATTTTTACAGTCAGTCAGTCTCCCTCTGATGGCCATTCATCAAAACTGCATTCCTGTGCCTCTAGGAATGTCAGGTCAGTTTACGTTACTGATACACGTATAGGTAACCCCATTTCACATTCCAGTACCAATGAGCCTACCATTGAGCATCTGTTGTTATGTTGGATAGGTAACCCCATTTCATATTCCAGTACCAGTGACCCTACCATTGAGTATCTGTTGTTATGTTGAGTAGGTGACCCCATTTCACATTCCAGTACCAGTGACCCTACTATTGAGCATCTGTTGTTATGGTGAGCATTCTCACATACTGTACCTTTCTCTACTTTGTCTGTAAATGCACCTGTAAATTTGACATCCAGGGCATGTACCGTGTGTCCTGAGTTTGATCTCAGTGAAGTCATGTAGTCTTCATATTCTGGCATTTTACATTTAGGTTTATAGGTAGGTACTAGGCTATCTGCCCGAGGGCATTTATAAGCCTAGCCAGAGTGTGTTAGCTTTTGCCGCCCCATTGATTCATTAACTGAGCCTCTGTCAAAAAGAGCCAATGAAGTGATCCCAGGGGTGTATCCACTCGTCAAGTTTTCTCTTGAAGAGTGTTAGTAAGGGGCTCTGCCTAATGAAGTTAGGAATTTTGTTCCAAAGCATGGGGAGTCTCCCTGACAGGAATCTATCCCTCCAGCATGTTTTATTTATTGTTGTGGTGAGGTTTAGCTCACTAGAGCGAGTGGCTCGTAGTGACTTGGATTTGTTTAGGTGGAGCATGTTTATCAATTCTGAGTTGGACATGGCTTTGTAAGTCAGTCAGAGATCACCTCTGAGTAAGCGATATGCCACTTAGTACAGCTGGAATTTTTCCAGTTGGGCTGCATAGGACATATGTTTGAGACCAGTAATTCTCTTGGTGAGGTACGTTTGTGGTCTTTCCAGCTGTTGGAAGTGTCTTGTGAGGTACATCCCAAATGGGGTATTGTACTCTATAATGGGTCTGATGAGTGATGAGTAGAGGGGCACTATAACCTCTTTATTTCTAGATAGTTTTATAGTTTCATAGTATAGTTTCATAGTATAGTACTAGGCTATCTGCCCTATGGCATTTATAAGCCTAGCCAAAGTGTATGTGGCTTTCGCTACCCCATGTAATGATACAAAAGTGTACAATTTAAATTAAATTTAGTTTACTGTGCCTCTATCTAGCAATGACACAGAGATGACCCCCAGGGTAAACCCACGATCACCCATCCATTCGTTCATATTTCTCTTGAAGAGAGTCAGTGAGAGGCTCTGCCTAACATGGACAGATATCCTGTTCCAGAGTGCGGGAAGCCTCTGGGTTATGAATCTGTCCCTCCAGCATGTCCTATTCATATTTGTGCTGAGGTTTATATATTTAGCTCTCATGGCTCTGATGGATTTGGATTTTTTGAGGTGGAGCATGTCCATTAATTCTGAATTGGACATGGCCTTGTACGTAAGGCACAGATCACCTCTGAGCAGGCGGTATGCTACTGAATAGAGCTGGAGCTTTTTTAGTCTGGCAGCATATGACACATGCTGGAGACCCCTGATACTCTTGGTAAGGTACTTTTGGGGTCTCTCCAGCTGCTGCAGGTGCCGGGTGAGGTACATACCAAATGGGGCATTGTGCTCAATCATAGGCCTGATAAGGGAAGAATATAAGGGTGCAATGACATCTTTGATCTGGATGTGAATCCCTTCATGATAAGGTGGGCAAGGTAGAAGGTCTTTCTAACTACTTTGGTGACGTGGGTGTCAAATGAGAGGTCACTGTCAACTTGGGTGCCCAGGTCTCGGATTACTTTTTCCGTACTTAGTGGATTACCACCTATGTGGTAATTTGTGGGTACTTTGTTTTTTCCAAAGGGGATGACTATACATTTTTTGGCATTTAGTTTAAGGCCATGACTCTGGCACCAGTCATCTGTTTCTGTGAGGCCCTTCTGGAGGATGCATGTGTCAGCTGGTGTGTCGACTATGGCGCCTAGTTTGCAGTCGTCTGCGAACTTTGTCAGCCACAACCCCCCCCATGTTTGCCTGCACATCTGAGAAATAAATGCCGAACAAAAGGGGTCCCAAGACAGAGCCCTGTGGGACTCCACTTGTGACTGGCTTTGAGTCTGACATAGCGCCAGCTATTCTGACTTTGTGGGTTCTGTCCTTTAGCCAGTTTGCAACCCATCTTGTGACAAATGGGTTTACATTTAAGCTGTTGAGCTTGTCTATGATGCCTGAGTGGGGTATTGTGTCGAAGGCTTTTGCCAGATCCAGGTAGGCTGTATGAACTGCTTTGCCTTCATTGATGGCTCTAGTGACTGTTTCAAAAAAGTCCACCAGGTTTAAAAGACAGGATCTGCCTATTACAAAGCCGAACTAGGTAGGGTCAATTGTCTGTAGGTCCCCGATGTCTTTGTTTATGAGTTCCATAATGATCCTTTCCATAGCTTTGCAGACCAGGCTGGTCAAGCTTATGGGGCAGTAGCTTCCAGGGTCTGTAGAGGTGCCACCTTTGTGGAGTGGGACCACTGTAGCTGTATGCCTGTGTTCAGGGACATATCCTGTAGCAAGGCTAAGATTAAACAGTGTTCTTATGTGCGGGTTTAGCTCCTCTAGGAGTTCACGTAGCATGCAACCCGGGACACCGTCAGGTACCACGGATGTTGTATTTTTAGCTTAGCTGAGGGCAGCTCTCACCTGGACATCTGAGATTTCTGGGAGTTTGCATTCAGCTGAGATATTTATTTCATCTTTTGGGGGAGAGGGAGGGGAGAAATTTGCACTGAACCTGTCTGCCAGTATGTTGGCAATATCTGTGGGTTCAGTGTATTTTTTGCCGTTATAAACTAACTCTGCGCATATCTGAGGGTTTCCGCCCAGGTTTCTAACATAACTGAAGAAGGCCTTGTGATTATCTTTAGTGTCCTTAGCAATTTTTCTCTCGAAGTTGGCCTTTGATGATTTTATTAACTAACGTAGTTTTTTGCTAGTGCTGATCAGGGATGACTTCCCTTTATGGGATTTTGCTCTGTCTTGCAGTAGCTTTCTTCTCTTGTTATAAAGTTTGTTTATGGCTGGGGTCCACCAGATAGGATGCCTGCCTTTGGTGGAAAGGGTCTTGGTTTTATTTGGGATTGCATGATCCATGCATTCTTGGAGATGCCCGTAGAAAGCACTTGTGAAGGATTCAGCAGTGTGGGATGTGGTTTCCACTGGCCCAGGGGGACTTGAAGGATACCATTTCAGTCCTAAGGAGTGTAAAGTCAGCTTTTGAGAAGTTTCTCACTGTGGTCTTTTGTGCTGGGGGTGGAGGTGGGATATGAATATCTAGGGCTATTAGTTTATGGTCTGATCTCACTAGTGAGGGGTATACTTCTGGTGTTGAGCATTTTGAACCCATGTTTGTGATGATCAGGTCAAGTATATAATTTCCCCTTGTGGGGGATGTGACTAGTTGTTCCATCGCATTTGAGTTGATGAATTCCAGGAACCTTTGGGCTAGGGTGTTGGGGCTTGAGTAATGCACCCAGTCTGTTTGGGTAGTTGAAGTCTCCCAATATGATGGTATTTGGTGAGAAATTCATATCCTCCAGTGTCTTCAGGAAGGCTGACTGGAGTTCCTGAGATTGCGAGGGTGGTCTGTAGCATGCTACAAGTTGTATAGCAGTTTTGCCTATGGTTAGTTGCACATGGATGGTCTCTGATGCTTCGTGTGTTGCCACTAACCTGGAGGTGTGGGTGTCTTTAATGAATATGGACACTGCCCCTCATTTTGTGGTTCGGCCCAGGTTTTGGGGCCGAAATGCATGATACGAGGTATAACCTGGTAGGGCTGGGGTGCTCTCAGGAGCCTTGAACCAGGTTTCAGTTACTGCACAGACATCAATGCTCTCCATACTGAGGAGTACTTCGAGAGCCTGCATCTTGAGATTTAGACTTCTGGTGTTGAGCAGCATTACCCTTAGTTTTTTTTCCTTTATTGTTTTCTAAGGTGGTGGGTTTGTCTTTTGAGCTTTGCCTAAAAAAGGCACTATGCGGGTGGCAAGAACCTTAGCCAATATCCGGAAGCTCAGCGGTGACAGATGCCAGCCATCCCTTGCGAAGCTGCATGGCTTGTCCCGCATGTCATCCCAAGCAGACAGACATTGGATCCCCCTAGAATGACACCAGTAATTGAGCCAATTATTAAAGCTGATCATCTTGTCTTTGTATTGTGGCATCATTCTTGGTGAGGGCAAGATGCTGCTCAGGGTCAGGGTCATACCGGCCTGGGCTACATAATCAGAGAGCTCCTCTATGTCTCTATTCATGTAGTCCAAGCAGGTACGTCTCAGGTCATTCACGCCGGCATGGACAATGACGGAGTCATATTTGTACTTGCTTTGGAGTGACCTGAGTGCTTGTGTTATGTGGCGGATCCTAGCTCCCGACAGGCAGCTCACCATTACCCTCTCTTTGTTCAGCCTGGTAAGCGGGACGTCAGTGTGTCTGACTATAGAGTCACCTATTACTAGTGTATCAGGCATGGTGTTTCGCCTTAAGGGCTGTGATTGTTTGGCACACTGACTTTGTGTACTATGTGTTGCTTGTGCAGAGTTTTGAGGTGGTGTTTTCTTGGATGTCTGCTTTGTGAGCCTCTGTTGTTTCGGTAAGTTTTTTATTAGAGCCTCCGAGTATGTCTTTGTGTTACTATGTGTTTGGTTTGCAGTTGTGGTTGGTTTATGTGAGACTGGGTTTGTTGTTTGTGTGGTTACCTTCTCCTCCTGTCTGGTCTTGCTAGTCCTGTGTTGAGAGAGTTCAGCCTCCAGTTTGGCTATATAGTTGCATCTCTCACATGTGTTTGTTGGGAGGAGGAGAGGGTTGTCTGTGTACATGAGACAATTGTAACATTGTCTCAGGATTCCCAGATTAACCAGCTGAACTGGAGAGGACGTCAGTAATATACAACTCAACATGCCAGAATAGTATAAGGGGGGTGATGTGTAACTGGGTCAGAGAGAGGACTTTGAAGGGAAGTGGGTATTAGCATGGGTTGTAGGTGGATGTAGTGCTTATGTTAGTTTAAGGGTGCTTCACTTAAAAGAAAGGTTTTAGGAGCAAGTGCTAGGCTTATGATAAAGCGAATAGACTGATTTTGTTGAAAGTAGAGCTTTCTTAAGGGAAAAATTGAAGTGCAGACTTGGCGGAGCCAGGAATAGTTTAAGCCTGTTTATCCGGCACTGCGCTATGTGCACAATTGCGCAAAGCCGCGCAAATGTGAATTTTAAATAGGGAACTTCAAAAGAGCTGGAAATGGTCCAAAATGACCAATTACTACAAGCTCTTGTGCTGAGGTCACTCCTTCAGGGACAGATAGGCTGCTCAAGGCTCGCCACTCCCACTGGTGAGCAAAGAAACTTCCTTCTATCCAAGTAAGGCAATGGACAACACAGGAACTACACCACAGCCCAGAATACAGCAAAGCCTGTATACTGGTCTAAACTAGTCGAGAAATGTGGGAAAACAAGGATTTTTTTTTTTTTGTTTTTTTTAGGTTAAAAAGTACACAGAAATGCAGGAAAAACAGTAATAAATCACTTACAACAGGCTAGCTCACATTAGTGGGTAGCCTCAACAGTTAAATTTAACAACAAACTTTCGACCAAATGTTACTTTAAGTGCAGATAATGTACAATGCAAAAAACAGGTAATATGCGAACCCTTTAGTAATTAGATGGGCTACATAGAAGGATTTCCTAACTACTTTGGCAATATGATTGTCAAAGGAGAGATTACTATCTACCTGGGTTCCCAGATCTCTTATTACCTCTTCTGTATTAAGGGGGCTGCCACCTATGTGGTAATTCATGGGTGTTTTGTTTTTCCCAAATGTGATGACTATGCATTTTTTGGCATTTAGCTTGAGACCATGACTTTGACACCAGGTGTCCGTCTCAGTGAGGCCCTCTTGGAGAATGTCCGTGTCAGCTGGAGAGTCAATTATGGCTCCCAGTTTGCAGTCATCGGCGAACTTAGTTAGCTATAGTCCTCCTGTGTTTGCCTGTACTTCTGAGAAGTATATGCCGAACAGTAGGGGTCTCAGGACTGAGCCTTGTGGGACACCACTTGTGACTGGTTCAGAGTCGGACCTGGAGCCCACTATTCTGTTTGTAAGCCAGTTGGCAACCCATCTCGTGACATAGGGGTTTATGTTCAGGCTGGTGAGTTTTTCTATAATTCCTGAGTGAGGAATGGTGTCGAAGGCCTTAGCGAGGTCTAGGTAGGCTGTGTATGTACCACCTTTCCCTCATTTCTAGCCTTGGTAACTGTCTCAAAGAACTCCACCAGGTTTAGGAGGCATGATCTGCCCTTAAGAAAGCCAAACTGGGTAGGGTCCAGGGTTTCATTATAACTTTATATAGCCTGTGTTATTTTTCAAAGGGACTCTGTAGTATTTCTCTACTTTAGATACAATATTTCCATCATTCCTTGGATGTCCACAGACCAGAAGATACATTTGAGATATGCAGTCATGCTAGGCTGTGCAGTCTTTCTTTCCACCTCCTCTTTGCATCTATTTGCATATGACAGTAGAACTATTTACTAGCAGCATTCTGAATGTTGCCTTAGTTCCTGTAGGCACCCTTTCAGCAAGTCTTTTGTTTGAAAACTGCTTTTTTATCAGGCATTCCATATGTGCCCCGACAGTCTAGTTGTACCACATAACGCATGCACTCAAGTCACTCCACAACAAGTACAAATACAACTCTGTCATTGTCCATGCTGGAGTGAATGACTTGAGACGTACCTCCCTGGACTACATGAAAAGAGATATGGAAAAGCTCTTGGATCATATGACCCAGGCAGGTATGACCCTAGCCCTGAGTAGCATCCTGCCTTCGCCAAGAATGATACCACAGTATAAGGACAAAATGATTGATTTCAACAATTGGCTAAGCTTCTGGTGTCATTCAAAGGGGATCCAGTATTTGTCTGCCTGGGAAGACATGATCAACAAACCACAATGCTTTGCCAGAGATGGTCTGCACCTGTCACCCCTGGGATTCAGGTTACTGGCTAAAGCTCTTGCCACCCCTATAGTGCCTTTTTTAGGCAAGGTTCATAGGATAAAACCACCACCATACCAGATAGAAACAGGCAAAATCTGAAGGTAATGCTACTCAATGCTAGAAGTCTAAACCTCAAAATGCACACTCTCGAGGCACTCCTAAAAATGGAGAACATCGATATCTGTGCAGAAACTGAGACCTGGTTCAAGGCTCCAGAGAGCACCCCTGCAATACCAGGCTTCAATTCTTACCACAATTTTCAGCCACAAAACCAGGACTGAAACACTAAAGGTGGAGGAGTGTCCATATTCACCAAGGATATTCACACCTCCAGGCTAGTTGCCCAACACAATGCATCTGAAATTCTCCAGGTGCAACTAACACTAGGTAAGACTGCAATCCAAATTGTAGCTTGCTACAGATCCCCAACCATGCCCCAAGATTCTCACTACACCTTTCTAAACATACTGGAAAATATTAAGATACAACCAAACACCCTAATACTGGGTGATTTCAACTACCCTGCCATTAATTGGGAAAACTACTTTGGTACCAACTCCTTTTCCCAATGGTTCTTGGAATTCATAAATTCCAATGCCCTGGATCAACTAATCCATTGTCCCACCAGGGGCTCCAATATCCTAGACCTGGCCATTACCAACATGGGAGATAGATGCTCCACACCAGTGGTCACTCCCTCATTGGTCAGGTCTGACCATAAGCAAATCACCCTTGACATCTACATCCCACCCCCAGTAAGGAAAACTCATTAAAAAACTTCTCCAAAGCCAACTTCAAGCTGCTGAAGTCAGAAGTGACAAACTTCACAACACCCACGCAGATGGGATCTGGTAGTTCGATTGCAGAATCCTACACTAAGGCACTGTACGAGCACATCCACTCGTGCATGAATCGTGCCATCCCAAATAGAACCAAGATGCCCTTCTCCAAAAAAAGGAAGCCAATCTGGTGGTCCCCTGCTATAAACAAACTATACAACAGAAGGAAGAAACTGTTGCAAAAAAGAGGAAAATCCCAGGATGCAAAAAACTCCCTCACCAGCCTCAGTAAGAAGCTGAGATCCCTCATAAAATCCTCAAAAACTAGTTACGAAAATAAAATTGCTAAAGATTCCAAAGACAACCACAAGGCATTCTATAGTTATGTCAAGAATCTAAATGGCAATGCTCAGATCTGCTCTGAGTTACAACAGAATGGCATTAAATATACTGATCCCAAGGATATTGCCAATATCCTGGCAGATCGATTTAGTGCCAATTTCACCCCACTCTCACTCCCTAAAGAGCCCATCTCAATACCAAAAGATTGCCAAATTCCGATAATCACGGCCACACAGGTAGAAACTGCACTCTCCAAAGCTAAGAATACAGCATCCATGGGACCAGATGACATCCCAGGCTGTGTACTACATGAACTACAAAATGAACTGGCACCTCACCTAAGTGTCATGTTTAATCATAGCTTCACCTCAGGCTTCGTGCCCACTGAGTGGCGCACAGCTACAGTTACCCGCTCCACAAGGGAGGATCCACCTTGGATCCCGGGAACTACCATCCCATCAGTCTGACAAGCCTGATTTGCAAGGGCATGGAACGCATTATCATGGAACTTATAAACAAAGACATTGGCAACCTTCAAACACTGGACCCCACCCAGTTTGGGTTTGTGAAGGGCCAATCTTGTCTCCTGAATCTGATTGACTTCTTCGAGTCAGTCTCCAGAGCTGTGGACGAGGGTAAGGCAGTCCAAACAGCCTATCTGGACCTCGCCAAGGCCTTTGACACCATCCCCCACTTTGGAATCATAGATAAACTTAGTAAGCTGAGCATAAATCCCTACATCACTCGATGGGTTGCTAACTGGCTTACTGACAGAGCCCAGACAGTAAAAGTAGCCTACTCCAAATCCAGCTCCAGACAAGTGGAGTACCTCAGGGTTCAGTCCTGGGACCACTCTTGTTTGGCATCTACTTCTCTGAAGTACAGGCCAACACTAAGGGACTCTGGCTAACAAAGTTTGCAGATGACTGCAAACTGGGAGCCATTATTGAATCCCCAAATGATGTGGATATTCTACAAAAGGGCCTTACAGAAACAGATGCCTGGTGCCAGAGCCATGGGCTCAAGCTTAATGCTAAGAAATGTATAGTTATCCCTTTTGGAAAAAAACATGTACCCATGAATTACCACATAGGTGGCAGGACACTAAACATCGAAAGTGTAATGAGAGACTTAGGGACACAGGTGGACAGTGGTCTCACTTTCGATAACCATATTGCCACAACAGTCAGGAAATCCTTCTATGTGGCACACCTCATCACTAAGGACTTTTCATCCAGAAAAAAGGAGGTCATTGTCCCACTGTACTCATTCCTCATAAGACCAATTATAGAGTATAATGCCCTGTTTGGTATGCACCTCACAAGACATCTGCAACAGCTCGAAAGGCCACAGAAATACATCACTAAAAGAATCACAGGCCTAAAGCAGATGCCATATTCTGACCGTCTAAAAAAAAAACTCCAGCTATACTCTGTGGCATATCATCTACTCAGAGGCAATCTCTGCTTAACATACAAGGCCATGTCAAACCCTGAGCTGTTGGACATGCTCCACTTAAAGAAATCCCAATCCCTCAGAGCCACACGCTCCAGGGATCTAAACCTTGTCATCACAATGAACAAACCATGCTGTAGGGATAGGTTCCTGACCCAGAGACTCCCCATACTCTGGAATAGACTGCCCATACATATCAAGCAGAGTGCCTCATTGGCCCTCTTCAAAAGGAACCTTGATGATTGGATGGGAGATAGGAAATTCACCCCGGGGATCATGTCAGTGGCCCTGCTAGACAGGGGCCTGGAGAAGTAAATATTGTGGGAAGAAATATCCAGGGAATTATTATGGCTAGGCTTGCATAGGCCCTAGGGCCGATAGCCTAGTACCAACCTATGAACTTATTAACATTATCTTGGTTTAAATTTGCAATCATACTTCAGATTTTCTCCACATCTGTTACATGCACCCAATGGGCTCTGCGACGTTTTCAGATAAATGTGTACTTTTGCACCATTTTTAATCAGTTTCTGCACCTCTTCCTTACTACTATACCTGCTCCGGAAAAATAATTTTATATATATATATATATATATATCTATATATGACTCGGATGTCTAGAATACGATTGCAATAACTCTCTTTATGTACGTAATGTGCCTACTGTATAATTTGCTGTACTTTTCTTTTATTTACTATAAATATTTCTGTAAATTCTATGCAAAATCTACACTGTAACTGTCAACGTATTCTTGTTCTTTTTATCGGAGCTTTCCTCCCCGGGCCTCTGCCGAAAATGGGCTTCCACCCAGTTAGACTATCCCGATCAACAAATGTAAAATAAATAAATAAATACTAAAACTTCCATTTCAATACATGCAAATCCTCTCCATTTATACAAACTACATTCCATGTGTCAGCCTTCTTAAGCCATTCTATGAAACTAAGTTTTATTTCTGTGCCAGTAACGTTCTTCCTGAATGGTATCATGATTTATTTCAAAGATCATTCGTCTCATAGCCTTTCTTGTAAATTGTCACTGAAATTAAAGTCCTGCTCTAACTTACTCATCTATGTATCCAACGATGCATTCCTAAGCTTTTTTAATATAAAAAAAATAAAGCAATATTTTGTAAGGTGGTCTTAGGTAATGTTCTTAACCATTTAAATGGTAGTTTAAATGTTCATTTACCTCCAGATTCTGCTAGCAAATCCAGTCCTGGTGATTTAATTAATGGGGTAGAAAGGAGTTGCAGTTGAAATAATGTATGCATTCTGGGTATAGAAATTGGGCTATTGGTAAGGGCCACAGCTACAGACAATGGGAGCACACAGTTGCAGTTGCTCTTAGTCTGTTCACATTGACAATATTATATGTTGAGTGTGGCTTAGAATAGGGCATAACAAGATCCAAAATACCTCCCAGGGAGCTATATGGCTGTAACCAGCTAGCTGCTGAATAAGGGCTTCAGAATGGTGAGGTAGGTGGTTTGGTGTATAGGCTTAGAGGTAAAAAAAGATGAATTTTATTGTCTATGTTTTCTGCATTTAGTATGTTAGGCCAGTTAACAAAACTATCATATTTTTTCATTTTTGTTGGTGGTGCTATTAAATATAAACATTATTCAATATCTCAGAGTAATTTTCTTAAATTTGAATTTTATGGTTAAAAGGAAACAGGATTTCTTACCACCATATTCATTTCCAATTTTCCAGTTTCTTCATACATCTTGTAAGTATCCTTATTGACACTATACAGTATGCCCAAAGCAGTAAGTCCCAGAAATTGGAGGTGCCACAAAAATAAACAGATTTTTTTTAAATTTTAGCCAACAGCAGTATTCATGGAGCTAAGCTTGCTCCATCCGAAATGAAGCATCTCAGATTCTACAAGATCAGACCCTGAGAAGGTAATCATAGTCCTTAAAATATCCTTTAAGCACCATGACAAATAGAAGGAGCTTTACATTTACAGGTGTCAGTGTACTGCCACATTACACGCATTATCCAGGACAGATAGGGTAGACAACTGGCTGTACCTATTCTTTTGTGCAGAAAAGAATGCAATTTGTCAAATAGTTTGAAGAGTAAATAGAAACTTTTACATTTCTAAGAATTAAGTTAGAGGGGGAAAAAAGGCTTGGACAGAAGCCATAGTCAAACAGATGTATAACAGACTGCCAGTAAATGCTAAGGAAGATAGCTCTCCAGATAATTTGCATATGCATTGCTATGGTAACAAAGAAATTTACTGTTAAAGGGTACCTGTCTTTGATAAAAGCCTCAGTGGGCAAATCAACCTTTTTAAAGCTATGTAGAGTTTTGTTAGGCCACTGACTTCAGCCCACTCCTGGTTTTGTTACAGCTCTTTTGCAGACAAATGTACACAAAAGAGGAAAAAGTTGCTGCAAAATGGCAGTCTATGTATACTGAGTTGCTATGCCATGGATTCTTACAATAATAAAACATTGTGCAGTGATGAATTGTGATATAAAGAGCTGTATAATATATTATGCTATCAGTGAATTAGGCTCTGTCGTCAGTGATAATTTAACTGTCGGGGGAAAAAAAGAAACTTGAAACATCCAAAGAACAACACACAACCCCCCCCCCCCATGTTGCATTGTAATATTAACAATCCAATCATCTGGTGTAGAAATAGAACCCACAAACTTCTGGTCTTCCAGCATCAAAGACAAGGGTGCATCTTTCTTCACCTGAACTGCTAGCTATAATGGTCAGTACTCCATTCTCCCTGCAATGTTGTCATTTAATTTTTAACAGCTGTATTTCCATTTCTTCCTCATTTTTTCTGTTACATTTTACAGACCACATATTTAAAATTACTAACCACTAGTTTGTGTCTATTTTTTAATTTATAATGCTGTAAAGTATATTGATCAGCATGTAAAATAATTACATTTTTTATAATCTGACCACTTTAGTTCCTCTCCTGCATTCCTCACTCCACATGTAGAAATTCTGAAACTGAAAATGATTTTACGCATTTTAAATAATTTTATTTTTTTTTGTAATTCCTGACATGCATTGCTGACTATATCTGATTCCCATTAATTCTGAAGTTCTGCACTTTGATATTGTAGGGCTGTTATGTGTGTTACTATATTTATCTTCTTATAACAAATTGCTCATCAGGCTGGAATGTGTTCTCCGATCAGACCTGTAACCTTTACTATTCCACTAGGATCAGTCCTTGTTCTTATTCTCATTTGTCATGTTACCTGATACTGTTCTCGAATAAAATCGAAGCCCTTGTCATCTACAGTCATTATTGCCGGAATATCAGACACACTTTGACTTGTTTGATGTGGGGTACTTGGTCTTACTGAAGATGTCATGCTTGTACATCTTGGTCAAAATGAACTTGAAATTAATATGTTTGGTAAGGAATGGCATATACTGTACATCATGATGCGTGGCAGACATTCTTCTAGAATGGTCTCTACTTCTTGACTCTATAACCGGAAGAATGAAACGACTTAAATCCGATGTAAATGCATTTATAATGTAGTGTATAAATGGTATTTGAAATACTGTATTGGCTATTTTACTGATGACGTTGAATATTGTTCCTACACTGTTCTTCTCAGATCTGATATACGTTTTATTAAAAACATATTTGCGATTTCCAATTAAAATGCAGCGTTCAGCTGCTAGAACAATCAGGGTTGTTTTCTTCTTCTCAAGAGTATCTGTCACGATTATGAAGCCGTTCATTTTCCTGCCCACAAGATAATATTGTGACAGAAAAAAAAACACACAAAACAACCTATTCTTTGGAAACTGACAACAATAATGTATTTATTATTTTGACATTTGTTGACCGGGTTAGTGCAAATGGGACAGAGCCCTTTTTCAGTGTAGACCAGGGGAGAAAAGCTCCACAGTGAATACATACAACGTTAGTTGGCTTAAGATAATATAAAAAATACATCCCATAGACATAAAAAATAACAGGTAGATATAGATTGCAAAACAGAATCAACAATTCAGCGCGGTGAGGTAAAGAGGAGATTACAAGGTACAAGATAGGGAATAGTGTCTTAATTTCAAGTTATATAATACAAATAAAGTAGACTGGCTGGGAAAAGAAGAAGGTATGGTCAAATACGGAAAGAAAAGAAGTTTAAATGTGTAGGTTAGAAGCAGAGAGATTAAAAAAGGTGGATAGAAGTGTTTCAATAAAGAAAAAATGTAGTGTAACACTAAAGTAGTAGCAAGAAACAGAGTAGGATACCTTAGAGAGATGGATCAGTCAGGAGGGAGAGAGCACGGAAATAGTTTATTTTTCTTTAAATAAGTTTTTACTGCCTTGCAGAATTTAAATTTGCGTCTAATAAGTCGTATGTCAAGTGGTAGTTTACTCCAGTTCTCAGCAGCGTAACAAGAATAAAGGTTTTTACATATGTTGATCTTGGGTTTATAAATAGTGAGGAGATGTCGCTCAGCACTCTGGAGTGATCTAGCAGGGGTGTATGGGGACATGATAGATGTGATGCTGGGGCAGAAAGAGGGCTGGTATAGTATAGAGTGAATACGTAGTAGCTGAGAGAGTAGAAGGTTATGGGGGGATTCAGGCCAGTTCAGTTTTCTGAGTGTTAAGCAGTGATGAGGTGAGCATGGTACTTCAGCTGCGAATTTAGCTACCTTGATGTAAGTGGACTCTACTTTAGAAATAAGTGCAGCCTGTAAATTGGTGAGAATTTGAGAGCCATAGAGAATGGTTGGTAGTAGGTAGGCATGTGCTAGAGCTGTTTTAGCTGAACTAGAGAAACAGTTTTTATTTCTATAAAGGAGACCAAGTTTTTGATGATAATGACAATCGATGCACAATATTACAATTGTAACTTAGAGTCGGCAAGCAAGTATTGATGTCAGAAGGTCTCTAATTGCTCTTTGAACATATGTAATTCAACCACAACTATAGCACATATTGCTTATAGTTCCATTTGATTCCATGGCACATCGAAGTTTTTGATATGATTATCATGGTGACCATGCAGCATTTTACGTAGAATTACAGGACAGTACAGCAAAGTATTGTGCAGTTCCTATATCAAGTGCCCATTTCTTTGTGTACTCTGGTCAGGTCAGTGAGCTGCAAAGACATCTCACAGAACCTGTGATGCAAAAAGCAGAGAAAAGGATGCATGGCAAACAATTTTGTGAATAGGATTGCAAACTACAAGGACTACTAGTAAAACTAAAAGAAATAACATTGCTTTCCTAATACTGCTGGTGATCTGGGTTAGACTTGGCCTCAGGTGTTCTTCATTCAACAAGAGAAAGGGGAGGAGTAACTGACCAGCGACTTTCTAACTGCTTGCTATAGAAGGATGTTTTCCTCACTTCCTAATTGTGTTCAGGTGAAGCTACATCAAGTGCTCAGGTACAGCTCTGCTGGGTGGAGCACACTCGGGTACAGCTCTGCTGGGTGGAGCGCACTCTGGTACAGCTCTGCTGGGTGGAGTGCACTTGGGTACAGCTCTGCTGGGTGGAGCGCACTCAGGTACAGCTCTGCTGGGTGGAGCACACTCTGGTACAGCTCTGCTGGGTGGAGCGCACTCGGGTACAGCTCTGCTGGGTGGAGCACACAACACTGTAAGAGAATGGCCAAGTATATGAAGTCCTTAGCAGTTGGATGTTTGAACCATTTGATTTTGAAAGGATGGGTTTGTGGCTAAAGGGCGTGAATAGGAAAGCTAGCACTGAACATGTAAAAGCTTAAGGAAGCTACTAACCAGTGATGTTAAGATTCACGATAAACCTGCAGATTTCTGAGCTCATTCAAGATGGGAGTACAAAAGTATTTTCAAACATCTCAAAAAAAACATGCTAATCGCCATATGATCTCTTATTCTACACGAGATGCGCTGGCAGGCTGTCGATTACCTTACTGTGATTTTGTCCATATCCAGATGAAAGCTTTATCCTTATTTCCAACTTGGTACTCACAGACGGTTTGTATGTAATGTAATATGGCAAACTTGTTGACGATTATGTTTCAAGCTAATTCCTCACATTTATAGGTCGTGTTAACTCTGGAGGTATAACACTTGCCATTTCAGAGGTTCACATTTTCTAAATCTCATCACACTAGTAGCATTCTTTTGCTGGAAAGGTTTCTCATGGATCCCTTCTAATTCCTTAAAGTATACATATTCAATAGCTCATGTTCAGGTGTGGATATAGTAGGGTTTACCTACAGCTGGTGTGATTTGATCATGAGAAAAAGCCTGAGCAAATCTGAGATAAACAGCCACGGATAAATACATTGCCTGTCCACAGTCATGAAATATTGCTATTATGCAATGACATTACTGAGGAAGAAATGTCTTACTTTTTAAAATAATGCCATTTTATGAATGGACTTTGTTTTATCTCTTGTTGCATCTGGTGGACAGCTTAGTGATGTACTGAGCTTACATCCATCATGTATGAACTAATGCTTTCAAATATATCCTTTTATTTCTTTGCTGCATTTTTTTTGTATTAACGGAGTCAGAAATGTGAATATGAATTGAGTAATTTAAGATGATTGCCCATTACTGTTGTCCGGCATATCTTTTTGCAGAATTTCTTCTTCATATCTTACTTTGATTCAAAATTCAGTACTGATAAATGTAAGTGTGTGAGATTGTCATTTAAAATACTTAACTTTTATACTTCTGAGCCAACAGGATGTGGCAGCTGTAGCCCCCATCAGATTAGTTTCTGTTAGTGTAGCTTTGGTTTGTGTCCAGACATTCTTGTGGGTAATGCTCAATTAATCAGTGACTTTTTGGTTCTTCAGTCCAGTCTGCATGTTACACTTGGATAAATCAAAGAACATATTTATTTGGAATACTGACGTAATCTATTGATAGTACAGTACTTGTGGTCAATGCCAGTTTGCTAAATGTAAGGGCCATGCACATGAAATTAAGGAAACGGCAAATATGTTTGCTTATGATTCTATCTGTTTTTACAAAAACTGAAAAAGAGAAAGTTCATAAGCTAAAGTAAACAAAAAGTTGCAAATATTGATTTTATTAACTTCTTTTTTTAATAACACAAGATGGAGTGCATACAACATGACATTCATACCACCACCACTTTCCCAAAAAGTGGTCAAACAATTCTCTGAGGTCCAGATCAGAAATGTACTCAGACAACAACTTTCTGAAACACAGACACTTCAAACAGAAGTTCACAAACTATATTTACATTTGAATGCTTTGATCATCCACTGCCAAATTGAAGATACATAAAAAAAAAACTGTAAAAGCACAGTAAAAAGTGAAAAACTGTAAAAGCACAGTAAAAAGTGAAGTGCAATTGTTTTTGCATGGGGCAAGCTCCCTCGCCCCTCCCAGTATGTGCCCCTTCCTGCAATTATTTATACCAACTCCATGGTCACACAATCATGAAGAAGGGAGAAATCTAAATAAAATGAAGCACTGTTAGCACAAACTTATGGACCATACCAGCAGTAACTTCCTTTTAGTATTCAGAGAATCCCGGACTATAACACAAAAGCGCAGTGCTCATTTGTACTACACACGCAACTTAATTCCTGCACATCACAACCATTTGGCATTCTGTTGTACTGTAAACTTTCCTGCCCCTAAAGCAATTATCCATTAAATGTAAAATCCACAATCCATACTTATATGTTCAAATGGCTGATTGATTGATGAACTATATGGAGACCAGATATCTATTTATTTCTATATTTATACATGGGTCTCATTCAGAAGACCGACTCAATGGAGAGTTCAACTTCATATGGTTGAGGCCATATGACAGAGTTTCTGAAAAGTTAAAGCTTTTGAATGGAGAATACAGTACAGTGGGGATCAGGCAATTTACCCTTTTCCCCACTGTAGTGCGATCTTGGAGTTGGTACATATAATATACAGGGGATGTGGGGGGTTCAGGGGGCTCCCCCCCCTAAAAATGTAGATTTTTGTTGTTTTCCATCATTTGATTTTTTGGAAAGTTGATCATATGGTCTCGACCATTTAAAGTTTGACTTTCCATTGAGTCGATCTTCTGAATGTGATCTGTAGACATTTATACACACATAAATATGTGTGTATATAAGACTTAAAACCACTAGATGCATAAAATGCAAATTTTAATTGGAGAAAAAAATGTATATAACCCACTTGTTTTTTCTCAGTCAGCTCACAAGCTAGTCATGTTATTCACAGTACATTAGAAGTAAGCCTCACAATCCAAAGTGGTAACTCCACCATACAGATTCATTCACACAGCAGGCTGCAAATTAAAAGTCACTGCTGCAGAGCTTGCCAGGCCTTAACTGAACTGGTCTCAGGCTATAGTCATCATCATCATATTCTGTGACTGGCTCTCTGATCTCAGGAAGCATGAATGGTTGGGCAGATCCCCTGTTCTAATCCACAATCAACCTACATCTTGTGGAGAAATCATCCTGACTTTAACCTTGCAGGCTGCATCCTTTTATACAAGTCTAATTGACAATCGACTTTTTATTGTTCTCACTAATATAATAATTTATTCCCTGACTAGATTTCTGAGAGAACCTACCAGGAATAGGACAAGTTATATATCCATATCATCTGTCTATCTGGTCTTATATGGGTCCACTTAAGTACATTTAGTATTTTTCTGGTTAACGTCTGTTTAGCCAAGAAAATGTTGTAAACTATATAGCCAATAGGTGTGAGAGATTGTGCATTTCTCTGGGTAGGGAGATATACCCTTTCTCCAAGATTGCGGGATCTCAGAGTTAGAATATGTAATTAGTACAGGCTGTGAAAGTGCAGGGGGGTGACTTCCCCCTTCAAAAAAAAAGTTTTTATTTTTTTAAGTTTAGGTTTTACATGTGCCAAGTTTGTTACTCTGTATATACAATGTAGTGTGTCAGCTTATGTAGAATCTACTTATTGTAATCAACTTTGCAAACATTGATCTTTGGATGTTTTATTTAATTTCAACACACACATATCTATATGTGTGTGTGTGTGTGTGTGTGTGTGTGTGTGTGTGTGTGTGTGTGTGTGTATATCTATTTATCTATCTATACATACATATATATATATATATATATATATATATATATGTGTGTATGTGTGTATATGTATGTATATGTATGTGTATATATAATATATATCTTTTCTCCTTTCATCTTTTTCCCAGTCAGGGGTCACCACAGCAGAGCAACGGTCCACAGAACAATTGGCAGTGGAGTTTTGCAGTGTTGAATTGCCAACCCAGTGCCCAACCTTCCACAGATGGCACGCACATGCACACTGTCACATCTAGGGCCAATTTAGAGTGTCCAATCCACCTACAGCATGTCTTTGGGAAATTGGGAAATGGTAGGAAACCCACGTGACTGCAGGGAGGATATGCAAACTCCACACAGAAGGCACCCCAACTGAGAATTGAACTGAATATATATATATATATATATATATATGTGTGTGTGTATACATATATATATATATATATATATATATATATATATATATATATGTATATTTTATTATATATATATATATATATATATATATATATATATACAAAATCTGCATATAATGTGTGTGTGTGTATATGTGCATGTATATATATGGGAGCACTTTACATGCTCGAATTACTGAAAGCTCAAATTGCATATGGTCGAGACCATATTCTCAAGGTTTCAGTAACTCGAATGTGTAAAGTGTTAAAAAAATAACACTTTACTTACCTTAAAACATTACTTACACACAGAGGCAAGGACCCCTGTACTCTGTGTGTATGTAATGTTTTCACTTTTTTTTGCGATGTTGACAGAAAACGGGAAATCTCCCATTTTGCACTTCTGCATACAGTGCGAAATGGGAGATTTCCTTTTTCCCCACTGTAGAACGATCTCGGAGTTGGTATATTTAAGTAGGGTGGGGTTGGGGGGTGCAGGGGGCAAAGCCCCCCTGCAAAAGTGTTGATTGACTTTTTTTTTTGTTTTTTTTTTACGTTTCATTTTAGGAGTTCGAGTTTCTGAAAATCGAACTTATGGTCTCGACCATATGAATTTTGGGTTTTTGGGAATTTGAGCTTCTAAAGTGAAGCTATATATATATATATATTGTATTTATACGTGTGTGTGTGTTCATGTGTGTACATCTATATGTAAATAGACATAGATATCTATATATACAGACATATATACATATTTTTTGATATTAAAATTGATATCGATAGATATGACAGTGGTATTGAGACACATTTTCATCATGAAATGGTGATGATAGCAGTTATTAAAATTTACTTCACTGGAAAACGTTTCTTAATTCTTTTCCTGTTAGTGGAATTGAGTATTTGATTCTCGTGTTTAAAATGTTATTTTATTAATGTGATGTCCTCTCCTATTTAATCAAAAATGTCATGTTATCTGATGTGGCAAAGACTAAAATTAGCTTCCAGACCATTCAGGAATTTAAACACTGAAGAATCTGATTTAAATGTGCCTTAACATTCCTTTCAGACTGAAATACCACAACTCCCTAGTTTCTTGTATTGAATGTCTGGACTGTACACGTATGTCTTACGTGGATTGGGTCTCTGGAGAGCAGACAATAATGGCAAAATACAAGCTCCCCTCTGATGAGAGCTAATTTGTAAGACATTGTGGGAATTCAGGCTTGATGGAAAGCAGGGGCATCTTAAGGCTTCTGCCTGCTTTATGAAAAAAATGGAAAGATCAATAGCCCCTCATGCAGTTATGCTCAGGCAAATATTGAATTTTCAGCACTATAAGAATCATATATTCTCAAAACTAGGGAACAGTGGTTCACCCTATCAATACAGCAGAAAGGGTTTTTTTAAGGACTTAAGAAAGCATTCTGGTAATTAGTTCTTCACTGAATTTTGCCATGACGCTTCGTCAATCTCACTGACTTTATATATTGATGTATTTAAAGTTATGCTGCCAGTCATTTTAGGGTATAGAGTATCTGTTATAGTGATAGTATATGTTTTGTTTAAACCATTATTTTAGCTTGTAAATCACATTGGTTTATTTACAGACTGGAAATCTAAGTGCAGATATTAGTGATTGCCACATGGTAAAACTACTTGTTGTATATAGCCGTGATGTGTCTATAATAAAATATCTGTAATAAAAAAAACAGGCTTACCGTTACTTAGTATCTTGAAGCTTCAGTTGTGCTTTACATAGTAATTATATAGTAATTTATTATTTAGTACAGCAAATGAGCTTTTGTCTGTCAGGCATCAGTATTCTGCCTGCTACTGTTAATAAGTAAATATTTAATCATTCAGAATTCAGTGCTTTTAGTTTTATTTCCTAATTATTAGCAGCATTTAGAGCTGCTGTTTTACAGCACTTGCTTCTCCTGTTCAGTTCTCATCTGGGTTTCTTTATGTATGATGCTCAACATTCAGTCTGTACCCATTTGGGTTTTGGCCAAATGCTCCATTTGCCTTCCACATTCCAAATATATGCCATAAGTGAATCATTGATCCTCCAATTTGCGTGCGTGTGTGTGCGCGTGCATGCGTGTCCGCGCGCATGTGTGTGCGCGCATGTGTGTGCGTGTGTGTGTGTGTGTGTGTGTGTGTGTGTGTGTGTGTGTGTGGGCGCATGTGAACGTCTTCCATGATTGATTCACACTGAAATCAGGATTATTTTGTAGTCTTGAATCTGAGTGCCAGTATGCATGAACATGTGGCTAAAAATATTAAATAAATATTTGTAAATATACTAAGTGTTCATAAATGACTAGAAACAGGTTCACATTGCTCTTATGATGTGATTCAGAAAGGTGTTCATTCTCAAGCTGCTAAAATGAGTATCTATAACATAAGTATAACATGAAAAAGTAGGCAACAACAGTCATTTTATTCCCAGTGGAAACTAGCACAACTTTTCAGTTTTTTGAGACCAGACTGTGAGGATGAGTTGATTAATATAGACTCCTAAACTAGGGTATTTTTCTGTCTAAGGACTACAAAGCAAGTTAAAATGGCAACCTTAAAAATGGCCATTAGCCAGAAAATGTGATTACACCTTTGTAAGCCTGTTACCATCTTAGCTGCCCTGTCATGTGCAAGCAAATAGTTGACACATCATTAATTGTAACATTAGTTATGTTTTGCTACAGTAAGGCTGGAGTCTTGGTCAAGGTCTCACCACTTCCAACAGAGCTTCTGTTCAGTGAAGTACTGAATCTTGTTAAGGTCCCAAGGCTAGAAAAATCAGTACCTTAAGAGATTGAAGTTGGATTCCTTGATTTCAATTGGTTATCCAGATTAATGCCTAAGTTCTCTGCCCAGATAAAGGCCATTAATGCGTATATGTCCAAAAAAAAAAAAAAAATAGAATGAGCTTGGGTGGCAACAGACCAATCAATGCAAGGGTCATTGCCATCCAATCACAGTTCAACCTTGAACATGGGTTGCCTTCCTGTTGAGGATTCTCCTACTCTAACAGGTCCTGTGACCTAGGATTTTATGCCCAATTTTGTAAGTTTATCTATAATGCCCGAGCGGGGAATTGTGTGAAATGTCTTAGCAAAGTCAATGTAGGCAGTATGTGCCATTTTACCATCATCCATTGCCCTAGTGACTTTCTCAAAGAAGTCCAGCAGATTAAGCAGGCACAACCTGCTCTTGATGAAGGCAAACTGGGCTGTTTCCAGTGTTTGGAGATGTCCTATGTCATTGTTTATCAGGCCCATGAGTATTATTTCCATGGTTTTTCATGTAAGACTAGTCAGTCTTATGGGTTTGTAATTTCCTGTATCTGTTGATGCAGAGGGTGACCATTGGTGTCTTCCACTCCTCAGGGATAAAGCTAGTCTGGAAGCTTTTGTTAAATAGAGATACTAGTGGGTCTGAGAGGTCATGCTTCAAGCTATTTAAGAAGAATCTTGGGATACTATCAGAACCCATTGAAAATGTGTTTTTAGCTTTAGAGAGCATAGTGGCAACCTATTATTTTGTGATAACTGGTAGATAAATGGTGTAGGTTATTTCTTGGGGCATAACCCGAGGTGATAAGGAGGTGAAATTTGAGCTTATATTATTTGCCAGCAGATTTATCTTCTGGCTGGGTATAGGTGATGCCATCTACAACTAACTGTGCACATTGTTTGGTATTGCACTTAAAAATGTGGACATAACTGAAAAAAATGTGTTATAACTATCCTTATCTAGGAAGGCTATTTTTGCCTCAAAATTTGCTTTTGAAGACTTGATTAGTCCCCTGATTTGCTTGTTTAGACTAATATGGGATGGGAGTTTTTGCTACGTTGCACAAATTCTTTCTTACTTCTTGATAGGATTTTCTTTATTTTTGCAAAACCTATTTAGTTTTATATTTATTTTAAAGGGAGACCACTTTGTGATGTGATCTAACCAGTGAAGACATATCAATGGGGAGGGGATGCAATTCCATCTCATATTAGAGGGAACCAGGTCTAGGATATTTGTACTCCTAGTGGGACTGCAGACTAGTTGCTCCAGGTAATTTCCATTGACAAAGTCTGGAAATCCCTGAGCCTGCATGTTAATGGTTATGTATACTTCCCAGTTAATGAAGGGATAGTTGAAATCACCCATGAGTATGGTTTTTGGGCTGAATGGTAAGTGATCCTATGAAGTATGGTTTTCCTGGTTCATAGTGGGGGACCAGTAGCTAGCAAGGATATAGTAATGGATTTTTCCAGTGGTTAGTTGGACAAAGAGTAGGTCAAGCATATCATATTGTCTGATCAGTCTTAAGGTGTGCTTATCCTTTATGTAGATGGATACACCTCCACCTTTTGTCCTGTCATGTCCAGTGGGTGGTCAGAATATGTGAAAGGAATTATGACCATGTTCATTGAAGAGAGATACAAGCCTGTGCTGGCAAGAAAGGGGCATATGGTATTTCCTGGACAGAGTACCATTTCATGTCAGGATGCCCATGGAAACATAGTCTATGAAAATAACAGCAAGGTCATTTAGGATTTCCCTATACTATACCTGTTGCCTAAAGTTGAGAGCTTTTTCTAGTGTGATAGGAAAAGCAGAATCGATCCCATTCCTTTTTGTGAATTCTTGAACAGTAAAATCTTGAGCTTTAACTTCACGTATTTCAAATCATTCCATTTACATGCTGGAAGCATTGGAAGCATATCTACACATGCCAGTTTATTTGTCTACCGTAAAAATGCTATGTTAAACTACGAACATTAAACCATAATGGTGAATAACTCAAGTCAGCAGTTCTACAAGAGAATTCCAAGCCCGTGCTGTTACTGGTCTGCATTATAAGCCACGGAACGTGATATTCTTCAACAGATTTTACCTTTGAGGTAAAAAATTAAAGAGATAAGGAATTTGTCATGTGAGGAAGCCATGAAACATATTTTAAAATGATATGTTTGGATAATGGCATTAAATAAAATTAGAAATTTAAAGGATATGTTCAGCTTTTTATTTATATTGATGCATCATTGCATATTTTGACATTATTATTTATCTAGCATAGAAGTCGCAGCAGTATTAATTTTTCCAGTGCAACCTGTTTACTCTCAAATTCCACTAGGAAAACATTAACATCCTTTCAGCAAATTAACTTCTAATATTGTAGTTTTGTTGCAGTATTTGTGCAGAGTAACTCTAGGGCTTCATATTCACATTACAAAAACACTTGATCTTTGTTTCCATTGTCTGTGAGCATGGTCAGATGTTTCTGTTAATCGTATCATTTTATTTTTTTTTTTCTGATATGACGTTAATAATCTCACATAGGCATTAATACAGTGTTTTAATTTATGACACTACTTCACTGAGGTATGCATGATGATGTATATCTCCAAAATATATAACACAAACAGCTTTAAAATTTCAGATTCAAGAACACGTGAAAACTATAAAGCTATTAAAAGGCAGCATTATATATCAATGTAGTTGTATATTTCTTTCTCAAAAATAGACAAAAATTATAGGCCTTTAGAAATTTATTATTTTGCTGAGGACTAATCTACAAAGAAGTTCCAAGGAATGATTTGCCCTTGAAACTGAAAACATTAGCAGTACTGATGTTTCATAGCCATATATCACATGGGGTTAAATCAGAAATAACAATATAATGTTAATCAAATTACAGTTATCTTGTTACCCATAATATATTCTCTTTAATGCATGCCTACTATGTTTTGTCTTTTGTATATTTGTTTCTCTTTGCATATTTCCTCTTTCCTTGCCTGAAATTTAGCCCCCTGCATCACCCAGTGTAAGCGATCTTCTGCTCAAAGGAAATACGTTGACAGTACCCATCACTGTGTAAGCAGTCACTGTCATTAGATGGAGGCCTGTATGGATAATTATCCTAAGCTCCCCTGTTGGGCTGAAGTGCTTGCCCATACAGTACTGTCATACCCTTACAACCCCCTAGTGTGCATACAATATCACACAATTATTGCTTGGTTGACAGACAGTGATAACCCAGCACTGTTCACACAGTATGGCATACACCACTTTTAGCAGATGATTTTGCCACTGTCTGACCAGGAATGGTAAGCCAGTAAAAGCCATTCACTACCACTCTCTCTTGCTGACTCCTCCAGCACTCAGGCTACTTGTTAATCCCAGGTCATCTGGTTCACAATCGGAGCTTTAAACTGCTTCACCAGAGAGCTAGGTTATGTTCCATTGCTTAAGTAATATATTGATAACATTACTTATATTATTTGAACCTGTTTTGTCTTGCTTATAATGTTACTTATATTATTTGAACCTGTATTGTCTTGCTTATAACTTTACTTATAGTCTGGAAAAACACTTGACTATGGTTGAGTGTCTAGTAAAATGTGGATCTTCAATAAAAAAGAAAACAGTGGGTATAATACATCTAAGGAACTTTTGATCTAAGTGGAAAACATCTAAAAAATGAATATGACACATTTAATCTAAAACACATTTATTAAATTACTTTCATCCAAAATTTCATATACAGCAAATACTCCTCCAAAAGCAAGTTGCTTCACCCCTCCCTCCTACACACACCCCTCTTACTTAATTATATTGACTCCATGGTTGTATGACGAGAGGAAACGGAAAGCACACACGGTAAATCTCTGCTGACATGCAACGCACAAACACAGGCTTGTGGGTGGACATTAGCAAGATACAAATGATGTACTACTCTAATTTGTCTTATAATTCCCATTCCTGTGTGTGTGTGTGTGTGTGTGTGTGTGTGTGTGTGTGTGTGTGTGTGTGTGTGTGTGTGTGTGTGTGCGCACGCGTATATCACAGTAGTGAAGTGCTGCAGTAAGAAATTATAATGTGTTAGCAAAGTCTCTTTTTGATAAATGACATTATTAAGGATTTGTGCATGCTAAATGCTATTACATTTATTTATTAATTGGAAAACACAGTGTATAACCTGGAAATATTTTCCTGAATAGTAGGATGTTGTGAAAAAGGCATAAAATACAGATAATGACAACTCATGTGCACAAGGAAGTTATATGACATGAAGTACTTTTTAAAAATGACAATGCATTGTTGTAAAATTTTAACAGTTATGGTTTGGTTCATGTAAGACTACTAGAAAAAAACGAATATGGCCTGATTCCAAAATAGTATCTCTTGATATAAGTATTGGAGTATGTCATTTATACTGAGAGTAGGTCTTTTGGAAACTGGCCCAAACTGTACGCCTGCTTGTAGATAATCCTTACACTGAAGTAAGTCACTTAGAGCAAGTCTTTGAGAACCAGGGCAGGCTTACACCAGAATAAGTCACATACCCGGACAGCAACAATTTTGGAATCTGGCCTAAAGATTAGGAATAAGGTGACCTCAGGTGACAGAATGATGCAATCAACTGAATGTGAAAAAAAAAGACAACCACCGTCCCTTCATTTGGACCTAGCACTAATGCCCAAGCCTACACCAAAAAACTATATGATCACCTGTATAGCTGCATGGACTCAGCAATACCTGACAGAACCAAATCATCTTTCTCAAGAAAGAGTAAACCTGTCTGGTGGACAGCAGAAATAAACAAACTCTATAATAAAAGGAAAACAATTGCTGTCCAGGACCAAGAAGGATCAGGTGCCAAGTTTGAAGCAATCTCTCCTTTGTCTGAACAAGCCAATAAGGTCACTGGTGAAATCCTGAAATCCTGTAAAGGTAACTTTGAGTCCAAATTTGCCATATCCACTAAGGACAATCACAAGGCCTTCTTCACATACATTTGCAATCTTATAGGTAACATCCAAATCTGCTCAGAACTGGCGGTCAAGAACACCACATACACAAAAGCCATCGATATAGCCAACCTGCTGGCATACAGGTTCAGTGAAAACTTCACCCCCTTGTCCCCTCATTAGTAAACCAGGACATCCCTTGCACCTGCCCCCCTCCCCTCATCACCAGGGAGCAGGTATTTAATGCCCTCTCAAAAGCAAAAAATACAGTCTCCATAGGACCTGACAACATCCATGGCTGTGCCCTACATGAACTCAGGCATGAGCTCTGAGCTTCATTAGGCACCCTATTCAACCAAAGCCTGAGCACCGGCTTCATCCCAGCTGAATGGAGGACAACCATTGTTATCCCTCTACACAAAGGTGGATTGTCCACTGACCCAGGCAATTATAGGCAAATGAGCCTAACTAACCTGATCTGTAAGGCCATGGATCACATTATCATTAACCTTATAAACAAGGACATTAGCAACCTTCAAACGCTTGACCCTAAACAGTTTGGTCTTGCTAAAGGTAGGTCATGCCTGTTCGAACTTGGTTGACTTCTTTGAAACAGTCACCAACGCCATGGATGAGGGAGACAGTGCACACCACCTACCTTGACCTAGTCAAAGCTTTCAACACTGTTCCCCACTCAAGCATAATACATAAACTCTCCCAGCTGGGCATCAACCCATGTCACCAGATAGGTAGCTAACTGGCTCACTGATAGAACCCACTCAGTCAAAAGAGGGAAAGCCACCTCTAGTAGTAGACCTGCAACAGGCGGTGCACCCCAAGGATTGGTCTTCAGGCCTCTACTGTTAAGGATATTCTTTTCTGAGGTGCAAGTCAAAACCAGTGGACTGTGGCTGACCATGTTTGCAGATAACTGCAAGCTGGGTGCTTTCTTAAATTCCCCTAGTGATGTGAACATCCTCCAAGAGGTCCTCACCCAAACTAATGACTGGTGCAAGAAACATGGCCTCAAACTGAATGCCAAGAAATGCGTCATTATCCCCTTTGGGAAAAATGGTGTCCCAACTAATTATCACATTAATTACAATGTACTAAGCATACAATCAACCATGAGGGACTTGGCCACCCAGGTTGATTCCACTGACTTTTGACTACCACGTTTCCTCCGTTGTATGGAAAGCTTTCTACATGGTCCGCCTCATAAGTAATGGTACTTCATCCAGGAACGAGGAGGCCATAACATCCCTGTACTCTTCCCTTGTCAGACCCATTATTGAGTACAATGCCCCCTTCTACATGTAGTTTGCCAAGCCCATGCAGCAGCTGGAAAGACCATAGGGGTTCCTGACCAGGAAATTTCAGGGTATCAAGCACCTATCCTATACAGGTTGGCTAAAAGCCCTCTCCCTCTACTCAGTCTTGTATGCCAGACATGGTTCACCTCTGAGAAGTCTGTACAAGGCCATCGCAGACTCAGCCTTGAAGAAGCTGCTGCATATCCGTAAGTCAAACTCCACTCATGTAACCTGCATGCAAGGCCTCAACCTGGTTTGTGGCATTAATAGAACTTGTTGGTGGGATAGATTTGTGTCCCAAAGCCTCCTCCATCTGTGGAGTAGACTCCCTCTCCATGTCAAGCAGAGTACCTCACTAACCCTCTTTAAGAGGAACCTGGACAACTGGATGGGAAACCAAAAATACACCCCTGGGATCCCACCTGTGTCCCTGCTGGACAGGGGAAACAGGTGCTAACGTTTTGGGAACATGGGCAAAATTCTTGGCTAGACTTCTAAGGACCTCCAGGCCAATAGCCTAGTATCATCCTATGAGCATATAAGACTAGAAATGTGATAATTACTGAAATCCATGCAACTTTAGCATTCACTTGGTCCACACCTGCATGTAGGCTTTTTATTTCTATAACAATGAAGTTTCATTTCTTTAGCAGTGTTAACCAACAAACACATTTTCTATTTAGTTTTTTTTAATTGAATAATGTAATTTATTTTCTTTAAAGCCGTAATGACATGCGATTTTGTGATCATGTACTTCATAATTTTGATATGTGTGGCTTGGATGAGTAATTTATTACTCAAATATGAAGTATTAGCCTAAAAAACAATTTAGATTGTATGAAAACTAATGAGGAGGTTGTGACTACAGTGCCTTAAATACTGCAGGCACTGCATGGGCTTTTTGCTGCTGTAATAACCTTTGACATTAATTTTTACCCCGGAAAGTGTTAAATGGCTTCCTTCTAGTAAATGAGCATTATTATAGTTAAAAGCTTCCTTGTGTACAGTTGGTAAAAGAAAAGACAACACTGTAGTATGAAAGAGTAATGCCATCGTATATAGTGTATAACCGAAATCCGGCTGGTGAAAGGTTATGAATAACATGCTATAAAATAAATCAATAAATAAATCATAAAAATGTGTTAATGGGAAGAAAACATCATTACACTGAAAATACCATTCCTGGAGATACTGGACTGTGTTTTATTAGAATGAAGGCTCCTCTGCGATATTGTTTAAAAACGTTAATCATCAGTAATTCAAAGCTTGACTTTCTGTCACAAAAATAGGTGAATGGATTACTACAACTTTTCCCTTTTCTTTAAAATCT
>NC_056745.1:1439704912-1439774912 GCF_019279795.1 Protopterus annectens
ATAGATTAGTTCCCTGTGCCTCTGTCCAGCAGAGCCATTGAAGTGATCCCTGGGGTAAACTTTCTGCTTCCCATCCACTGATCATCATTTCTTCTTTGGTGTTTTCTGTCTGATATAACTCTGTTCTTTAGCTAACGGCTGCTTTGCAAATGTCGGGATTCTGGATTTCACTTTAAGCATTCCAAATGTATTTGCTAACTGATTGAGTGCTAACAATACAAATTCTTTGTGAAAATCTAAGAATAATGGAGGTTCTATAACAATGATTTGTATATTTAAAGGTTGTAACAATTTCTTTAATGACTTAACACCAGTTTCCTTGCAGTATATAAACGAGTAAGGAATGCTGGGATTGTTTACAGAACTGATGTTTTCATATTTGTGGGTAGGACCTTTATCTGTCCTAGCTTTAAGAAACCTTGTGTCTCAAGATTTGTTGCATGGATTAGTTACATGTAGCATTTCACCCCTTAGATCTCCAAGAATTCTAATGCTGTTTCCCTCTGTCTCAAATTTGGTGCACATATTTGACTCTTTCAGTCATTTAATACCTTTTCTTCTGTGAAACAACTGAGATACTTCCTGTGTCCTTGGGCTCCTACTGGTTTCAACAAAGCTCCCTTCTTTATGGATACAGACCTTGAAACATTTTTATGCAGCTGTTACTCCTGGATCTCTACTTCCCTTCAACTGGAAATTGCTATGCATGGTATTTTAATTGTATTGATTTCTTTAATAAACCACCTGGGGTCAGAGCAAGAAGGAAGGTTTTAAATAAACCAAAGTAAGCAGCAGCAGGGAAAATCAGGCTTGACTTCAACAAAGTAATTACATCAAGGTCTAAAATAATTCACTTATGCACATTTCTAAATTATAATAGTAATAATGATATTAAGTTCTAAACTTCATTTCCTGAATTCTTGAAATGTTTTAATAGCATCATTCACTTTCTCATTTCTCTGTAGTTCATTCAGTGTGGACATTTTCAGGTCACAGCCATGGCCTCGCATAGACTCCCTCCAGCACTAGCACTTGACAGATGGAGTTCTGTCATTTCGCACATGTTGTATTTTGGAATGCAGTTTCCCCAGTCCCAGCACCCCAGGTTGTGTAGTCCCCAAATATCTTTGCACGTGTGTACTATATTATATGATTGCAGATGTGTGAGCATTATTTATTTATTTTTTTTACCCTTGGTGTTTCTTTTTCCCCCTCATGTTTTACAACAGTGGAGTTACTATATGCATATAAGGTAGATTTGAGGGGGGGGCACCATATGAGGAGGTGGAGAGGTTTGCCCCATATAAATGTGTGCATTATCTGTAGCTTCAGTGATATCACCGGCAGTCTGCAGGTAATGTACTTACTTCTCATAGGGAGCTCTGTGCCAGAGATGCGCACTGTGATATATAGCATGTCAGCAAATCCTTACACATAATGCTTACCTCTGCTTACTTAGTGTACACAAGATATGCAGAACAGGACCAAAACAGACTTCAAAGGTATCTAATTTCTTCATATTTTTTTCCTCATTTTCCATGCAACAGATGCACAGAGTGAGAAGGCAGTACAGAATGTAGTGGCCATATTTTTACAAGTATATCTTATCTCTGACATACTGGTGAATTTCCATGAAACGCCATTCAGTTTCTTCATATAATATTTTGCTGTGTACCTTTTATACCAAGTTTCTTTATTGCATTGCATTTGCCTCAACTATAACAAAAAATAAAATTATCTTTTTTTATATTTTCTACCTTACTGTGATGTTGATTCCATTATGTTAGTACTGTAAAGTTATGCGCACATCATATAAGTATATAAATATATAAATATAATAAATAAATATAAATAAAATATATAAATATAATATAAATCATATAAGAAATGTATGCAGCAAGGATGAATGCACAATGCTCCATGCAGAGAAATGTTTTGTGACTTCTGTTTATTAATATCCTGAGAAAACTTTGGCAAACTCTAATATTGTCTGCTACTGCTGTATATTTGTGAGCTAATTCACTTTATCATTACATCTTCCAGCATAAAGTAAAGTTTTTTTTTGGAGAATTCAGAAGATATTGACATAAGGGGTGGGATGAAAAGGTCTACATTATGGTAAAAAAATGAAGAATAGTACCGTCATCCTAGCAGTTTTGCAAACTTGTGAATACATACAAATATGACAGAGTTCTCAAACTGTTCAAAAAAAAAAAAGAAAAAGAAAACCTCAGTTATAATTTACAACTTTTTCTGTCTTCCACAGTGGAAATTAGTGCATTTGCTCAAATACTGGGTCTACCTATCAATGGCCTCTCCCAAATTTTATCCAATAAGGGTTAGGGACAGTTAGGACATCAAAGTGTCCTAGGTCCATGTTATGCTTTATATCAAAAGTTTTTTTTTCCCCTTTTTTCTTTTTTTCTGCCTATTCTTACCTTTTCTCTATGCATGTCTGTTGACATCTGTTGAGTGGGCATGCAATGAGGACATGCTGACAAATTGTTCACCTCTGTGGGGACTCAGCTAATGTCCTCCGCCCTTCTCCATGAAGGGCAATGCCCTCCATGTCTCCTCCATTCACATTTGTTTCTTAAGGTAGATTACTTTATACTTATGTTTGATATTAACAGAAAAGACATTTTAAGGCAGAAGCTTGCATTAGATCTAAAAAGGGTACGGGATAAGTAATTTATCAACATGTATTTCTTGGAGATATAACACTTGATGTGATCATTTTCTCAGCTGACTGGAACTGAATTAGTGAGGTGACCCCGCTAATGAGGGAATATAGTAAGGGTACAAAAAGTGATGGTTTCTTATCAATGCTGTCCCAGAGACAGAGTGTTTAACAGTTAAATCAAGTGGCCAACCCTCGTGGAGATTGTCCCGCTGCCTCTTGTAGTGTAGGCTCTGGAAGGGGTTTTTTTTACGTGCATAATGTTGGCATAAGCTGGGTTCATGCACTTTCCAGAAATGTGCATCTTAGATCATATTTTTCACCTGTTCTTTATACCGGTGAAAGTGAAATATAGGGTAACCCATATTACCTCTACCCCAACTTTGAACACAATTAATCTGCAAGATGTCATAGTGATTGAATTATTTATTATTCTAAGGTTTATTGACTACTAATACACCCATTGTTCTGCAAAAGTATTCATAAAAATAAGCAAAACAGTAAGTCAGTACTTAAGATAGCGAGGATGGAAACTCTGCTCCATATATAGGTCTTCCTTTCCATCTTTATTAAGCATAAGCAAGAATTGAGTATGATGTGTCAGCTCTCCATACTCTATTTTTACTTTGCAAAAGCCTTGTAATGTGTTTAATATTTCTTTGTTACATGCTCACTCAGAACTCATTACACAACAATTTGTTGATTAACTTCAACCTAACACTATTATCCTAGATGTACGGCATGTATCAATTTTGGTTTGCTGAGATTGTGGTTATAGACATCAAATAATTCTTTAGTGCATGAAAGCTCATTCAATACTTTAAAAATGGTGCAGATAATGCTTAGACTTTTGAATTCTAAATAATAGCTTAAACTTCAGTTTTACAGTATCTAAGTCACCTAGAATACACCCTCATACAGTTACCACCTTAAAAAAACACAAAACAATAAGGGGTGTTTTATAGCTGGCCAAGCCCCATTTGCTTGAATCTGCCTATTTGCAGAGAGGGACTAGGGCAACTGGTAGCACGCATGCCTGTTGGCTCATAGCTTGAACTCAATACAGTGTTGGATTGAGGCATCTCAACTCTTGTCCCGTGCATGCCACTCCTTGTGTTAGCACAGCATTCGAGTTTGGGCAGGGTTACTGCAATGGCCATGAGGCTGGTGATTTAGATAGCCATCTGCAGGGGATCTTTAGCTTTAGGGAACATTAAGAGCGTTTTTAGTTTTAGGTAGTGGGAAGGGAGTGTAAGGTTAGGAGGCAACTGAAGAGTTTTTGGGTTAGGGAGCTATCATGAACTTTAGGTTTAGGGACAGGGAAGGGTTTCAGATTTAAGGATTAGAATGGGAGTTTTAGGGTTAGGAGTTGATCAGGGACTTCAGGTTTAAGGAGGGAGGAGTAGGGATTTAGGGAACTTGGGTAGGGACAGGAGTTTTTAGGATTAGTGTTAACACTCTGGTGGGACAATGTAGCTAAGTAAGATCAGGTGGTTGGATGGATAAATATTTTACTATGGCTGGGCTTTCAGGTTGGTGGGAGATAGCGCACTTGCAAATTACAGCAGATAAGGGGAAGCAAAACTATCCTAAGTTAGTAAAACTGCAGTACCTGAAAGAAGACCAACAGTGACTTGCTTGCATACATGTTTATCTCCGAGCTGCTTTTATACCATTCCACCATTTCATTTCATCCTGCCTACTCTGATGTTTTCTGCCATCACGTTAGCTGCTACACCTAAACCACTACAGGTCATCTTCTTCTACTCAGTTTCTCTAAACCAGAGTGCCAAAGTTCTCCATTTTCCCAAACGCTTTCATTTCACTTGTCATTGTCATGTCTGCATAGTCAAATATCGTATCTGTGTAGTCAGATATCGTTCTGCGTTGTCAGATATCGTGTCTGCGTAGTCGGATATCATGTTATATTCCTTCTTCTGCTTTCCATGTTCACCCAATTCACTGCCTTTCCTTTAGGAGATATAGCTAATATGTATTTTAATTCCCTGGAAAGTACAATTCTTTATGTTCCAGATATTCTTTAAACCTAGTTCCTGCCCAGTTTTATTGTGTTTCCTGGATCTGCTGCATCCTTAACCTGCCGCTGTTCTGCCCCCTCCCCCCCAAAGCGCTAGTTCTCCTCTCCTCCTTTCCTTGCTCTTACTGCTCTTGTTTTTTTTTTTTCCTTCCTTCCTTTTTCTGCTTACAGTAAAGGTCAAACCTTTCTTTCTGTCTTTATTTCCTAGTCCTGAGTCACATTCTCTGCCCACTTCGTCTCATTTTTCTCGTGTCACTCCTGCTTATCATTTCCTTCCATATTAAAGTTATGCTCACAGCTATTTTGCACTGCAATATGGGTATTTATAGTGCTTATGCCCACAGTCTTTGGTTAACTTCTGTTGTCCTTCCTCATTTCCAGTATTATCTTCAGTCTCTTCCTTCTATGATGTTTTTATACATATAGGTTCATAGGCAGGTACTAGGCTATCGGCCCTAGAGCCTATATAAGACTAGCTAAAAAGTTCCCTGGCTTTCGCCAACCAAGAAATTATTTTCCTGTGCCCCTGTTGAGCAGGGCCACAGAGGTGATCCCCGGGATGAATTTCCTATTTCCCATCTAATTGTCTCAATTCCCCTTAAAGAGGATTAATGAGGGACTTTGCTTGACGTGAATGGGTAGTATATTCCAGAGTATGGGAAGTCTCTGGGACAGGAATCTATCCCTCCAGCCGTTCGGTTTATTGTGATGGCAAGGTTCAGGTCCCTGGAGTGTGTGGCATGGAGAGACTAGGTTTTTTTTTTTTTAAGTGTAGTATGTCCAACAGAACTGGGTTTGACATGGCTTTGTAAGTCACACAGAGGTAGCCCCTGAGTAGGCAATAAGCGATGTAGTAGAGCTGGAGTTTTTTGAGATGGTCTGTGTATGGCATCTGTTAGTAATCCTCTTAGTGAGGTATTTCTGTGGCCTTTCTAGTTGTTGCAAATGTCTTATGAGGTACATGCCAAATGGGGAGTTGTACTCAATGATGGGTCTGATGAGGGATGAGTAGAGGGGAACAATGACTTCATTTTTTCTGGAGCAGAACCCTTTAGTGATGAGGTGTGCCATGTAGAAGGATTTCCTGACTACTGTGGCAATGTGATTGTCAAAGGAGACACTAGTGTCTACCTCCATCCCAAGGTCTCTTATCACACTTTCAGTGTTTAGTAGGCTACCGCCTGTGTGGTAGTTCATGGGTAGAGTGTTTTTCCCAAAGGGGATGACAATACACTTTTTGGCATTGAGCTTGAGGTTATGATTCTGACACTGTCTCAGTGAGGCTCCTTTGTAGAATGTCCACATCATTAGGCGATTCTGTTATGGCTCCCAGTTTGCAGTCATCTGTAAACTTTGTTAGCCAATGACCTGCTGTATTAGCCTGGACTTCTGAGAAATAGATGCCAAACAGGAGCGGAACCAGGACTGAACCCTGCGGTACTCTGCTTGTCACAGGTTTGGAGTCAGATTTGGAGTCAGCTATTTTCACTGTGTGGGTTCTGTCGGTGAGCCATTTGGCCACCCATCTTGTGACATAGGGATTTATGCGCAGCCTAGTGAGTTTATCTATAATTCCAGTGTGGGGAATGGTGTTGAATGCCTTTGCGAGGTCAAGATAGGCTATGTGCACCACCTTACCCTCGTCCAAGGCTCTGGTGACTGCTTCAAAGAAGTCAGTCAGGTTTAAGAGACATGATCTAGCTTTTACAGACCTGAATTGAGCGGGGTCCAGCATTTGAAGGTTACCTATGTCTTTGTTTATAAGCTCCATGATATGTTCCATGGCCTTGCAGACCAGGCTCGTCAGGCTAATGGGGCGTTAGTTCCTGGAGTCAGTGGTGGCACCCCCTTTGTGGAGTGGAATAACCGTCGCTGTGCGCCATTCAGTAGGCACAAAGCTTGAAGCGAGACTATGATTGAACATTGCACTTAGATGGTGTGCCAGTTTGTCCTGTAGTTCATGAAAAACACAGTCTGGGATATTGTCTGGTCCCATGGACACTGTGTTTTTGGCTTTGGAGAGTGCGGTCTTAACTTGTGCATCCGTGATTACAGGGACGCTATCCTCCAAAAAAAGGAAAGCAAATCTTGTGGTCCCCTGCCATTCTTCCGGTATAGGGATGGGCCCTTTGGGGGGTGGGGCGGGTAAAGTTTGCACTGAACCTATCTGCCAGGATGTTGGCAATATCAGTTGGTTCTGTATATCTGGTGCTGTTCTGTAGCTCGGAGCAGATCTGAGTAGTGCCACTTGAGATTCTTGACATAGCTGTAGAATGCTTTGTGGTTGACTTTAGAATCATTGGCAATTTTATTTTTGTAGCTAGCTTTGGAGTATTTTATGAGGGATCTCAGCTTTTTACTGAGGCTGACCAGGGAGTTCCTGCAGTCAGGGGATTTTACTTTTTTCTGCAACAGCTTCTTCCTTCTGTTGTAGAGTTTGTTTATGGCAGGGGACCACCAGATTGACTTTCTTTTTTTGGAGGATAGCATCTTGGTTCTGTTGAGGATGGCATAATCCATGCACTGGTTTATGTGTTTATACAGTGCATGTGTGTAGGATTCATCAATTGTACCTCTATTATCCATCTGCATGGATGTAGTGAAGTTTGCCACTTCTGTCTTGAGAAGCGTGAAGTTGGCTTCTGAGAAGTTTTTTATGGTGGTTTCCTTAATGGGAGGTGGAGGTGGAAGATTGAGGTCTAGGGTGATTAGCTTATGGTTTGATCTGACCAGTGAGGAATTGACCTCTGGCGTGGAACATTGGTTACCCATGTTGGTAATAACCAGGTCCAGGATATTGCTGCCCCTGGTAGGGGTATGGACAAGTTGATCCAGGGTATTGGAATTTATAAATTCCATAAAGCGTTGAGCTAGTGAGTTAGTACATGAGTAGTTTTCCCAGTTGATGGTGGGGTAGTTGAAATCACCCATTATTAGGGTATTGGGCTGTACCTTTAATATTATCCAGTATGTCGAGGTATGTGGAGTGGGCATCCTGAGGCATGGCAGGGGATCTATAGCAAGCTTGCCCAGTGTTAGTTGCACTTGGATAATTTCGGATACATTCTGTTGACCAACTAGCCTGGAGGTGTGGATATCCTTAATGAGTATGGACACTCCTCCTCCTTTAGTGTTTGGGTCCAGGTTAGGTGGCCGAAAGGTGTGGTATGAATTATAGACTGGTAGTGTAGGGGTACTCTCTGGAGCCTTGAACCAGGTCTCTGTTACTGCACAGATGTTGATGTTCTCCATTTTAAGGAGTGCTTCGAGTGAGTGCATTTTGAGGTTTAGACTTCTAGCACTGAGTAGCCTTACCCTCAGTTTTTGCATACGTGTACCTGCTACGGGGGTGGGTTTGTTCTTTGAACCTTGCCTAAAAAAGGCACTATATGGGTGCAAGAGCCTTAGCCAGTATCCGGAATCTCAGGGGCGTAAGATGCAGGCCATCTCTGGCAAAACATCGTGGTCTGTCGATCATGTCGTCCCAGGCAGACAGATACTGGTTCCCCTTTGAGTAACACTAGAAACTTAGCCAATTATTGAAGTCAATCATTTTGTCCTTGAAGTGTGGTATAATTCTGGGTGATGGCAAGATGCTACTCAGGGATAGGGTCATACCTGCTTTGGCTATATAATCCAAGAGCTCTTCCATGTCTCTCTTCATGTAGTCCAGGGAGGTACATCTCAGGTCATTCACACCAACATGGACAATGACAGAGTCATATTTGTACTTGCTGTGGAGTGACCTGAGTGCGTGCATTATGTGGTGGAGCCTGGCACCTGACAGGCAGCTGACCGTAACTTTCTCCTTGTTTAGCCTGGTGAGTGGGACATCAGTGTGCCTGACTATAGAGTCGCCTATGGCGTGTGTTGGGTACATTGTTTTGCCTGAAGGGCGGAGGTTGAGTAGCACACTGAGTTTGTGGCCTATGTTTCTTTTGGGTAGTGGAGGGTGGTGGTTCCTTGCATTTCTGATTTGGAGGTCTCTGTTGTTTGGGAAGAGTTTTATTGAGAGCCTCCATGAATGTAGGTGTATGTTTTGTGTTACTATGTGTGGGTTTAGGTGGTGTATGAATTGATGGACTATGTGTTGTGTGTGGTGTGGTGCAGGTGTTTACCTTGTCCTTTTGACTGTCTAGTCCAATCTTGGCTGGAGAGAGGTTAGCTTCCAGTTTGGTTATATAAGTGCATCTCTCACATGTTGTAGTGTTAGGTGCTAGGAGGAGAGGGTTGTCTGTGTACATGAGGCAATTGCTACATTGCCCCAAAATGTCCAGATTCAACAGGTGGATAGGAGAAAATACCGGGAGTTGTCCTTTAGACATGCCTAGATAGGTGCTTTTAGTTTAAGTACTAAAACTTTATTCCTCTTGACAAGAGGAGAAAGTTGAGTGCTGTAGTAATTTATAGTTTATTTAGTGCTTGCAACAGATTTAAACAAGTGCTGAGCACAATGATGCAGTTTTGAGTGCTAAAACCAGAAAACTGGGTAGTTCTAAGGGAAAAAATTGAAGAGTAGACTTTATGGCACTAGGAATAGTTTAACCCTAGTTAAACGGTGCTACGTGATGCGCAAAACTGCGCAAACACGAGTTTTTAAACAAAAGGATGAAAGGGATAGAAATAACCCAAAATGGCCAATAAAACTGCAGTTTCTGAGCTGAAACCACTCCTCTAGTGACAGGCTGTTCCAAAGCTCACCACTCTCACTGATGAACAGATAAGCTTCCCTGTATCTTAGAAAGGTCTGGGCAACACTGGAGCTTACAAACACCCCAGGATTCAGCAAAATCTGAAAACCAGACTTTACTCATTCTAGAAAGGTGGGAAACAAGTAGAGGGATAGGATTTTTTTTTTTTTAAAGTTAAAGCAAAAACAGGAATAAAAACACTTTTTTAACACAAAAAAAACTGGCTATCACACTTGTGTGTAGCCCTTTACAATTAAACAGATGAAAAACACTTAACAACAATAAAAGTGCAAACAGTGTAATAATTCAAAAAACAGTTCAAATAAGTAGCAAGTTAATAAAAAGTGGTTGGAATATTGCGGCTAGCAAAAATAAGCAATAGAGACCAAAACAGAGTTACTTAATCCACTCAAAGTCTCCTTTTCTTTCTCTCTACTGTAGAACTTTGCAGGACACCCAGGCAGGCTCTTGCTGAGGTAATGCTAATTGCATTAAGGATTTCCATCTGTATACATTAGCTCACTGTTCTTCCTAAATGCTAGCAAGAGGGGTATCATGTACATGCAAAGCTTTCATATTAACCCTTATTATGGCTCTAAATAAATGTAGTTCATATTCTTATGAGTAGATCCTATCTGCACTTTCATGCAAAATAAAACTGCAAGTTCCAAAGTGTCTCTGTCATGTCCCCACCCCTTTAAGACGTTATGCATATAACTTTGTTATGGTACAATAATCATTTTAAGTGTATATGCAAAATGTGAAAGTTTTCTTCTAGGAATTTTGGACATTCTAACATATCAAGCTGTTTTGTTGGTATTACTTTCAAGTATTTGTTTTTCCACAAGATTTTCTAAATCAAGCTATGGATGGCAAATTGATTACCTTGTTTGCAATGGCAAAGGATTTTGAAAGTGCAGATGGGATGATGCTTCTTGTGTGTATACACACACACACATATATATAGACAATATATATGCATATATACATACACCATGATGAATTTAAATATTTGGTTAAATTACTATCTGCAGCATCACTTATAGCTGAGAGGGTAAATGATAACTTTTAGTCACTAACCACCTCTGCAAAACCTTGGCCATCACAAGATCATCTCAGACTTGCTAAAAATCTACATTTTGTAACTTTACAGATCTTATAGTTATATGCCAGCACATTATGACATCTGTAACGGCATGGGTCATGAATACTATATCTTTTGACCTCCATTGCTTTGTTTTAATGCTGCAAGAGCACACCAATATAAACAGTTATCTTTTTAAAACTGTATAACTACTTAAGTGCAAACATATTGCTGCACCTCTTTTCTTTGTCGTTAAAGAAGGTGTCTCTGATTGTCCCATTACAGATTTCTATAATTCAATTTTTTAGTGGTTTATCTTGAAAAAAAATAAGGCATTGGTTAATAAACATTTTAATAGATTTAGTGTGAGGAAGGGCAGGAGAAGCAATGTTGAAGTATTATTTAAAACACCACAATATTGTTATTCAGCATTTGAAAGAAAAATATGTGTGCTGAGTTTTAGCATGGGCGATACAATTTCTGTATTATTTAGCACATTTTTTTTAAGTTGGTGATACGGACAAGAGGCTAGCTCTTGTGATTTGCTAAGTAACTTTTGATCAGCTTTAATCAAGTTTTTATCAAATGAGTATCCTTTTGTGGCTGGTATAATGAAAAGCAATGATATTTTGTATTTCTTCTGACTGTGATAGATTATATCATTAATAATTTACTTCCCAAAGGCCTTTATGTCAGGTAGAACACATATTACACACTCCCTGCCCCTGTATCATTAATCATTGTAATAGCAGACCCGCTCTTCATCATATTATTAACTTGGGCTGCACTTGTAATAGGTTTTAAAGTTGGAAAGTGCAAAAGTTAAGGAAAGCATATTTAACCAATATATACTTTGGGAGCATATATCATTTAGAGTCTCTGTATTGCTGAAGTGACCAGCAAAGACCAATACTGCTCTGGGAAGTAAGCAGATCATAATATGGTTAAGGCTCATTATTTTTAATACAGCAAATAAGATGCAGAAAACATCTACCTATCTAATCATCCTCGCTTAGGAGTCAAACCTAACTCCTATTGTCACCATATGAATAACCATCACTATCCACAGAGTTTACTAGGAAGTATAGAATATAAGTAGAATACCATTCTTCCATATCACACACACACACACACACACACACACACACACACACACACACACACACACACACACACATATCGTTATACACACACACACACACACACACATCTTTATACACACACACAGACACACACACACACACACACACACACACACACACACACACACACATATCTTTATACACACACACACACACACACACACACACACACACACACACACACACACACATATCTTTATATACACACACACACACACACACGCACACACACACACACACACACACACACACACACACACACACACATACACACACACACACACATATCTTTATATACACACACACACACACACACAGGGGCAATTTAGACTCTCCAGTCTGTGCATAGTAGCTAATTGCATGGCTTTTTGCTGGTTTCCTTTTATGAGAATATACATGTATTGTTTATTATTACCGGCCAAAACAGACACTCTGCTGAGCTGTAAAGCAAAACTCTACCATTAAATATTTTCTTTTCTTCACACCAGTTAGTCCACTGTCTAAACAGCATGTGCAAAATTAAAAATATATTGGCATATTGTAGTTTTCCATTACAGTTCATATGCTGTAAGCCCAGATGTGTTCAAAGAGCTGAAAATTACTTTTCTGTCAAATATCTTATTAGAAGTGCAGACTTTAAAGAGCTGTATTGAACTGCTTATGTAGTATTAGAGAAGTAAAGTGAACACCGTGTAGTGGATAAAATGCAGCCATTATTTAGTTATTTTATTTATTAACTGATCTATAATTACAAGCACATATATTACCGTGTATTGAAATATGCAGTTTTAATTTATCTTGTCTGTTGATGTAGTTCCTGCTAATAATGTTGTTTCACTGTTTAATGTATATTTTGCGTGCAGCCCTAAATGTGACTCCATACATGAATGCAGTTAATAACTGGCAACGGTATCAGCACTCAAAAAGCCTAAGTATATCATCCGAAAGGCTAAGCAAAACTACTATACTAGAGTACAGGAAAACCACAATAAAGCTGTAAAGAGTTTTGGTCAACAACCAATAAACGTATTCAGCATCATTACCACTCAACTGTCCAGATTGGTTTTCTGGTAAATCACTGAGGATTGACGTCAGTAAATAATGACATACATATGAGTTTTGAAATTCATACTCTTCAGAAATCGCATGTTAATGCAAAATCTGTTGTTCTAGCAACTTTCTAAGTTTATAAGAGCAATATTTACAATCTATCCTTATTTGTGGGCCTTTGTGCCCCCCCCCCCTCCCCATTACTTTTGGCTCTGTCAAGATATCTTTCACTAAGAGGTTGAGAGGTATGCCTAGTTAAAAAAAAACAAACAAACAAAAAAAAAAACATTATATATATATATATATATATATATATATATATATATATATATATACACACGACCTTGACCTACAACATGCAGATTTAATTCATTATACATCAGTACTACTAACTCCCTTATACACTCAGTACACACAATACATCCGTCGTTAATGTGAACAGTAAAAAGTATCACATCTACCTTCTCAATTATCACAACTCCTACCAGCATAATAAAGAAAAAATAATAACTTATTCACCTTATTAAAAACCTTAAACTGACCTGTCTTGCATCAAACAGCCTTCCAGTACAATATCTCAAAATAACTGCATATGCCATTGCATATCCAATATATCTGCTTATAAATCACTCTCTCCAAGAAAGAATAGCCCCCCACACTATGGAAACAGTCCTGTGTTATTCCGTAATATAAAGGTGGCAAATCTCTTGAGCTACAAAACTGCAGATGTATAGCTACTGTATATTCCCTTTGTCTGGGATACTTGAAAAGTGTATTTACCTACTACCTAAAGGAAAATAAAATTACTTGCCACACCACAGCATAGATTTAGACCAGGACTCACACAGAAAGACTATTACTAATTTTCATATCCTATGTTTATTAAAGACATAATAAAGGTAAAATTGTTTAAATATATCCAAACCATTTGATAGAGTTTCACATCTCATATTATTATCTAGGCTCAAGAAACTGGGCCCCAAAACCAATACAGTCAATTGGTTTAAAAGTTACCTTAGCCAGTGAGCATAGTGTGTACACTAAGCAGATGAGTTGTGAACTCCTCGGGGAAAAAATATTAGTTGTGGCAAGAGTTCAGTATTAGGATAATTTTTTAATACCTTTGTAAATAAAATGCATGCAGACTCTCTCACAGCAAACCTAATCCAATTTGCATGTGATAAAACACTAATATGTATAGACTCTCCTTTCAAACATTCCAAAATGACATGTTGCAGTCCCTAAAAAAAAAAAAAAAAAAAAAAAAAAAAAAAATGAAAAATTGCTATAGGAATCTAAACTAGTCCAAAATACAAACAAAACATTGCTAATGGTATTTCTACCTCCAACCCAGGAAACAGATTGTTGTGCATTAAAAATATTATCAGTTGATAATAGTAGAACTGCGCTAGTACAAAACACAAAACTACTGGGCATAATAATTGACCACAGATTAAGATTGGATCAGCATATCCAATATGCTTTTCAAAAAAAAAACTGCCATAAACTAAAGCTTCTTTATAAAGCCAAGCCATTTCTATCAGACCATGCATTTAAGACCATAGCTCAAACCTATCTACTCTCTAGTCTACTATATATTTTATCAGTTTTGACTATCTTATAGTCCCCTAAGCTAGCCAAACTGGAGTAAATTTTGTAATAACATTGCAAAGTTTGCACGTAACCACATTATCTAGACATTTCACTCAGTTGAACTTAGTCCATTAACTGGGTTGAGGTACTAATCTATTAGCCTATTTAGCCTCTACTTCAATTAAGACTGACCATAACATCCTTTACAGACCAGACAGAAGCTCTGCCACCAGCCAGTTAAACTGGTGGTCACATCACAGACCACTGCATTCACTGACCCAACACTTAGTGCTTACTCAGAAATGTAAAAATCATAATGGATGGCGCAGTGGTGCAACAATTGTGTTGTCGCCTCACAGCAAGAGGTTTTCTGGTTCGATTCTTGACTGGGGTACATTCTGTACGATGTGTGCATGTCCTCTCTACAATGTGGAAGGAAACCCACATGAATGCAAAGACATGTGTCTGGAGCATTTTTCTCCAGGCCTCTGCTGAAAATTGCCTTTTTTCCAGATCGGACTTTCCCGGTAAACAAATGTAAATAAATAAATAATGCCTCTTGCCTGTACTCTATGCTGCTAAACTATGGAACTTTCTTCCAACAAACATCAGAAATATCTCTTCTTATTTACCATTTAAATTATCTTTGAAAAATGACTCTCAAAAAAAGCACCCTACACTTGTAACATCCCATTACTAAGTCCCAAACATGGTCGAATTATAAGTCACCTCCTTCTGCAGCCAAATCAAATAAATATCATAACTTCCTCATATTTTCTCACCTGTTTACGTTTCAAATGAAGAATTTGTTGGATAAAACTTGTATATGTCTGACATGCTTTTTGTATACTAAAATTTAATGTACCATAAAGTGTAAAATAATGCTGAAAGTTCTTTGTGTGTGTGACTTTAGCATGCTGCAAATACTGCATATTGTAATTAACAGGGTGGTAAACTGTTAAACTATATATATGTATATATTCTAACTTAGTATGTTATGTTTCATAGAGAGTTATCAGTAATACTACAAACTGCTAATGGGCTTAATGTTTAGTTTGCTAAGCTTGTTTATGATGTCAGAAAAGGGGATAGTATTGAATGCTTTGGATAAGCAGTATGGATAGTAAGTACTTCTTCAAGAGTTTTGGACACTTTTGCTAAGATGCTAACATGTTTAAAAAAGTAAGAACCAGTCTTGTTAAATCTGAACACTGAGGTGTATAGAGTCTGCAGATCGTAGATCCTGTATGTCCTTATTGATTAGTTCTATAGTAATATATTCCATGGCTTTAAAGATAAGGCTATTGAGAGTAGTGGGCCTATGTTGACTTGGTTCAGAAGAGCGGCTGCCTTTACTGAGTGGGACATTCTCCCAGTACATATCCTATGGAAAGACTTTGACAGTGCTTGGGACACAGATTTGGATAGGCGGTGTTTTAAGTTTTCCAGTAAGCAGTCTGGTATGTTGTCTGGCACCATAGAACTGTTTCAGAGATGGTGGCTGAAACTTCATCAATACTAATGAAAGGAGGTTTGGACTGAGCTGATATAAGGAAAACGAAGAGTTTAGTTGGTGCTATGAAATTACAGCTAAATGTATTAGCTAAGCTCATAGGTCAGGAATGCATGCCACTGTGGGTAATATCATTGAAAATGAATTCAGAGCATGAGACGTTATTACTATGGATTCTATATACATGGCAAAAAAGGCCTTATAGCTGTCATTAATATCAGAGACTATCTTGTGTTTACAGGTAAGTTTGGTGCTTCTCATGGTATTCTTGGTTTCCTTATTAATGCTGTTATATTTTGCTTTGAGTGTTGATGGAACAAAACTTACATGTGACTAGAATCATATATATTTCTTTAGTACATATAATGTCTTGATTCTGTTTTCCTAAAGGTTGGACGTTTTATAATTTTGTTGATTTGCTTATGACAAAAGGGGACAGTTTCCTGCATATAGTTATTTAATAGGACATTACAGTAAGAGCTGCAGCTAGGTCATTTGGTGCCATAGTCAGTCCCCAGACCTGATGTTCTCTTCATTACCGCTTCATGCGTGTCAGTATCTGTCGCAGACAGCTAGCAAAGATTCCTTACTGCAGCTCATCTACCTATTTATTAAATACTGCAGTTTTTTTAAAAGAATGTATCCCTGATGGATTATTAAATAAATGCTGGCACTCCACTCATTCATATCAACAACTGCTGGTTGTGCCCCATTAGTAGCGCGTGTCCTTTGTGGCCTCTTCCTTTTACCCTGCCCTAGTTATGGCTCTGTATACACTTCCTTGGATAGGGCTGGGGTGTCAGTGTTCAAGGATTCAGGGGTGACTGGACAATTTATATTTCTGAAAAAGTTTGTTGAAAGCTAATAATTTCATTTTGCCTAACTGCCTTTATTTAAGTGGATTAATGGGGCTATAGAATATGGTCTTGTGACAGAATGTTTTTGCTGAGTGGCCTGATTTAGCAAAGAGCAGGGGAGCTAGTTAAAAAAAGACTATGAGTTTTGGCTTGGTAGTCAGGTTTCTCCTCTTCAGGTTCACAAACAAACCAGAAATGTTGCTGCCTCCCACTCTTGCTGCAGTTTGGTTTGCATACATCTTTAGTGTATCCCTTTTCTCCCACATTGCTCATATCTCCTAAATTCACATTGCTGAATCAATTGCCCTAATGTGCCACAATGATAATATGCTTTTGTTTGTGTAGAGCAGCAGTCCCCAGCCATCGGGCTGTAGATCATTTGGTATCAGGCCGCCTGGCACAGAGTGAAAGAAAAAGTGTGTGTGTGTGTATGTGTGTGTACGGGTGTGTTTATGTATCTGTCTATGTGTGAGTGAATGTATGCATGAAAGCAGACTGTATGTGTGTGTGAAAGAAGAGACTGTATGTGTATGAGAGGGAATGAGCAGTGAGAGTGAGCGAGCCATTATTTATTTTACATTCGCTAAGCAGTGCTTTTGCTGTTTTGCTGTTTAGCGAGTGCAAAACAAAACCAGAAAAAGTGTGTGTGTGTTGTGTGTATGTGCGTGCGTGTATGTTTCTGTCAGTGTGTGAGTGAAATTAAAAGAGACTGTGTGTGTAAGAGAGATCGAGAGAGTGACCTTATGTGAGTAAATGCGTGCATGACTGCAAGAGTGTGTGTGTGTGTGTGTGTGTGTGTGTGTGTGTGTGTGTGTGTGTGTGTGTGTGTGTGTGTGTGTGTGTGTGTGTGTGTGTGTATGCGTGTGAAAGAGTGAAGAGTGAGAGCGATCCCTGGCAGCAGCAATGAGGTTTGTGTACCTCTTGACCATACCACTCAACCTCTTGCACAATAAATCTGGACAGCACACGTCTCAGAGCAAAACATATGGGCAAGGCCAGAAATCATGGGGGGCAAAGGACCAAAACTAGGAACACTTTTTAATTATTGCTCTTACAAACTTAGAAAGTTAATAGAATAACAGGTTTTGCATTAGCATGAATTTTTCTGAAAGATATGAGTTCTGAAATTCAATTATATGCCATTATTTACTGACTTCAGTCCTGAAAGTTTTGCCAGAGATGTGTTAGAAAACCACAATTTTGTGAGAAATAGACAAAAATTATGAGGCAAAAATCTTGACATTCTGCGTAAATCTGTACAGTTGAGAAGTATATTTGACAGAGCAAAATAATAGGGACAGCTTTTAAATATTGCTCTTATAAACTTAGAAAGTCAATCATTTCTCCATTAGGTTTATGTACCTCTCAACCATAACAGATCAATTTTATGCTGTTAAGCAGAATGTATGCTTTTGGGGGGGGGGGGGTAATTATTGCCAGTTGTCTTTTTATTGTACATTGGAGCTTTTCTCCCTGGGTTTTGTCTGAAAATGGACACCTAGTCCAGTCGGGTCTCCCGGTAAATGAATGTCAAATAAATATTATGAACTTTATTATGCATGCGCGATGGCAAGCCCATGGAAAATTTTCTTACAAGAAAACGGTCCTTTGTGCAAAAAAGGTTGGAGATCGCTGATAAGGGTACACCTACAACCAAAAATATTAACTACATTTTCAGTTTATATTGTTTGATTATTTTTCAGTTTTAAATTACCAAAATGTTCCTCCTTCACAGTCCTCTAGGATCAAATTGTTTTTCTTTTTCATCTATATTTTCTGCTTTCTCTTGTATTGAGAAATGAATATCTTCCACAGTCAATATGTCTGTCCAAAACAGTAAAAACATCCTTTTACTTTTTCTGCAGTTCCATTTATAATTGTGTAATCAGACAATAGATGTGCGAGTTTTCTTTTACTAAAGTCAGCCAGAAAATTCTTTATCTAACTGATGGACTCTGAAAATATAAAACTAAAGTCTTATAAGGGCTCTGTACCCAAATGAATCACCAATTTAATATGTCTAGAAGTGACGCCCAAAAGACTCAGGTTCGTAGGAGGTCACTAGGCTAACTGCCTCTAGAGTCCAGTTCCAAACACATAGTTCACTGATCCCAGAATGCAATTTTTAGCAATTTTGTACAATGACGTTACTTGTCTTGGTTTATCTTCCTATGTATTCAGTCTGGAAAATGTCGTTCCTGCGTGTCATTCATTCCTCCATAGCAGCCACTGCTACGTACAGAAGCTTCCCCTCCTGTGTTGTTTTTGGAGATCAGACTTCCTCACGCTTTTGTCACTCTGAGTTTATACCACAAAGCAGGATTTACAATGCTGCTTCATTCTTCGCTATTAGTCCAATTTTCTCGCTCTTTCAGAGTGAAGTGGTTGGCACATAATTTACATCAAAAGGAAAATTCTCTTTATTGCAATCTGCCCTGTTCTTCTAACTGTCTTGCTTTTGGTCTAAACATTGAGCTCTGCCATTATTTTGATGAATAGCTGCCCAATCCATTCTCTCCTGTCCCATTTCCCTTCCACTCTTCCTTATCTTTTCCTCGCGTCCATCTTTTCTCCTGCCAAGTGATGGTTAATGTGTGTAATGAATAATTAGTATGTTTGCTGCAATTTGATCCTGCTCTGTAGCTTGTCTTGCCTTTTAAATACCGACCATTCATTTACTTACAGTTGTGCTTTAGTTCTAGTACTGCTCGTCCTTCTCCAAAGCATGCTTCCGTATACATCGCTATGAATGCGTCTATCTAAAATCGTCAGCTTCACAGGTTTATAGCTATATTACTAAGCTAATAGCTACCAGGGCCTTTATAAGCCTAGCCATGAAATCTATACAAATTGTGTATCATGGGCATGTCTTAGGAAGGTGTTTTTTTAGTTAGGACGTTTCTAAAGGTTATGTGGGGGTGCATGTTAAATTACGAATAGTGACTGTCTCCCTCTGTCTATCAGAGGCATGGGGGCCAGACCCTGGCTGAATTTCCAGTTCTTCATCCATTTTGTCAATGTACTGGCTAAACAGTGTTAGCGGTGGACTCTGCTTCACATGGATGGGGAGTCTGTCCCAGATCACGGGGATCCTCTGAGACACATATCTGTCTTGCAAACAAACCCCAATTATGTTGTAAGCAAAATTTAAATCCTTGCATCTGCTGGTTCTAATGCTGTTCATTTTGTGGATGTGCAAAAGATCCATCAGAGCTGGATCTCACGATGCCTTAATTGTCAGACATAGATCACCTCTAAGTAACCTGTAGTTGACAAAGTATAGAGATAGGGCTTTAAGGTGATCTATATGGGGCAATGTTTTTGTACCCTGGATTCTCCAGGGAAGAAACCTTTGTGGCCATTCCAACTGTTGCATATGTCTGGTCAGGTATATGCTATAGAGGGCATTGTACTTGATAATGGGTCTGATAAGGGAAAATTAAGTAGCACTATGAATTCCTTTGACCTAGATGCCATGCACTTACTTATATGTTGGGTGATATACAATTATTTTCTCACTACATTGGCCAGATTTTGGTCAAAATTTGGATTACTGTCTACATATGTTTCCAGATCTCTGACTATTGTGTCATTCTTAAGGATGTTTTGTCAATGGAGTAATTAGCCTGGTTGGCCACTTTCCCAAAAGGCACTGTAATGCATTTCTTGGTGTTGAGTTTTAATCTGTGATTTTGGTACCTGTCATTTGTTTGTGTTAGACCCTGTTTTAAGATGTTTGTGCCAGAGGGGAATCTATAATAGCTCTCAATTTGCAGTCATCTGAGAACTTGGTCTGCCAAAGGCCTTTGACATTACCGAGAAGTGGATGCCAAATAGGAACAATCCCAGCATGGGGCCCTGAATTATCCTGCGGATAACCAGACTCTTAGTGGATGAGGCCTGACTTCCTGGGTTCTTTCTGCAAGATATCTGGCAATCCAATGAGTTATGTAGACGTTTATGTCCAGTTTGATGAGTTTGTCAACTATGCTTGTGTGGGGTATTGTGCTGAATGCATTAGCCAGGTACAGGTAAGTGATATGCACCAATTTTCATGTTTCACTGCTGCAGTCATCACCTATGGGTTATCCCTGCTGTGGTAGCCCTCGGCCGGTTCGAATTCCAGAGTCAATATTTTCTGCGTTGGCTGCTGTCACTTGCTGACTGATGTCAGGTCATCAGTGCTATAAAGCAAGGCAGCCAACACCATTATATCAGTCTTTTTTGCTGTGGAGCCCATAGAAGAAGCAGTTCGCAAGTGTGCCAGTCATTCACTACCAGAGTTTGAATTACAGCTGAAAACATCTAAAGCTAAGTACCCCATTGGGGATCCTTTTTTCTTGCACTAACCGATGTCAAAAAAAGTTAACAATTGTCTCGCCTGTGGAAAGCAAATCCCACATCGAGACTTCCATTCATACTGTATCACCTGTTTAGGCCTAGACCACGACGTCCCCTATTGCTGGTTCTGTGCCCTCTTTAACACGAGAACCATTCATCGTAGAGCTCTTATTGTAGCCAGGTATTTTTGTCTTCCATCTTCGGAGTCCGAAATGGTGTCCATCAGCCAAAAATCTGTATACATTCCAAAAAGTGTCCATCAGCCAAAAATCTGTATACATTCCAAAAAAACATAAAGATAGAGACAGACCACACAAGGCTAAGCCTTCCAATGACTCTACGGCTAAGCAGGTCATTGGTTCTCTGGAATTCAAGGAGTCGCTTTTGCAGCCCCTGATGCCCGATCTGATACCTTGGCAGGCCTCTACCAAGACCCTTTTGGAGTTGGTATGCTGCAGAAATCTTCTTTGCCTTCCGAGCCTTTGGTAGTCTCTGCCTTGGTTGGGTCTGGTGCCATGAAGCAAGCATCGGCTTCCAAGGAGGTTTTTCGCACTACCAAATCTAGACAAAAAACAACATCTTCTCATCTGACTACTATTCCTCTCAGACCGATGGATACTCTTAGTCCTAGAAGCAAGACCACTCCTAGGAAATCTACCTCTAACCACCATCTTTCTCCTGCTCCACCACCCCAAGCTCAATTGCTTAAAATGGCAGAGGAGCTTATCTCCCTTATCAGGGATAGTCAGGCCACAGCTTCTAAAAAGAAAAGAGACCCTTTTCCTGAAATACTGACAGAACAGAATTCTGAGGATTCCAGAGTTCTGCACAGATGGGGTAAAAAAGTATACACCTCTGCAACCTTAGCTATCAGAGCACTCAATTGTCAGTTCCACATGTTAAAAAAACAACACACTTTGGAACTATTAAAGCAAAAGATTTCAACCTTTCCTGACTGTGCCAATTCGAAGGAGTTAGCAGATTTACTGCACTCTACTTGTCAAGTGGCCAAACACTCATTACACTATGGATATGACGCCCTAGAAGCAGGTCAGCAGTGTCAGGATCTGTCATTATGAGACATGTATGGTTGAAGAAACAGCCTGTCCCTGATCATGTCACATCTAAATTAAGTGATCCACCCTTGGATAAGGACTGCTTGTTAGGAGTAAAAGCAGAAGAGGTACTTAAAAAGATGGAAGACAAAGCAAAATCTATGGAAACAGTTAAAGATTTCTTTCAGGTACATCCTCCTAGGTTCAGCAGGAATTTTACCTCAAAACACTGGTCCTTTCCTGCACCTAGCACACAGGGGCAAGGTAATCCCCTCAGGAACAGGCCACCCAAGCCCCTATCCCAGGGACAGCAGAGAACCAAACAGTGGACCACTCCTTCTCCAAAAGCAGGGGGTTCTAAGCCATCTCTCTATGGCAGAAACTCTGAATGACTCCCTCTTCCCCCTCTGCCCTCCTTTCACTCACCAAAAGCTAGCAGGAAAGCTCTCCCTCTGCAAAGAAAATTGGCTTTCTGTAACAAAGGACAAAAGAGTCTTAAAGATAATTTTTTAGGGACAGAAATTCTCATTCAGTGAACTCCCAATTCCAAGAGGGTACCCAGACTTACCTCCAAATCGGTGGGCAAAGGCATTGAAACAAGTCCAAACTCTCATATCCCAAGGAGCTGTAGAACCTGTCCCCTCAGATCAAACAGGCAAAGGCTTTCATTCCAGACTATTCCTTGTTCCCAGAAAAGAGGGCACTTGTCACCCCATCCTGGATCTATCCATTCTGAACACCTCCCTGGTGGTCCCCAAATTCAAAATGCTAACTTTGCAGCAGCTGCTACCTATGCTGACAAAAATGCCTGGTTAGTTACCCTAGATCTAAAAGATGCCTACCTCCACATCCCCATAAGGATATCCTGCAGGAAATTCCTTTGCTTCAGAGCAGGTTCACTACACCTTCAGTTCTCTGTGCTACCCTTTGGCTTATCTACTGCTCCCAGGGTATTCACCAAATGCTAAGCCCCAGCCATAGCCTTTTGTAGAAAGAAAAATATACAGATTTATCCTTATCTGGACAACTGCCTCATTAAGGCAGAGTGCAAAGAAAAGCTACTCAAGGACCTCCTCTTTGTCAAATCCTCCTAACCTTCTTAGGGTACACCATCAATGAAAAGAAATCAAAGCAGACACCATCCAGGAAGATCATTTTTTTGGGAGCGCTGCTGGACACAGCATCCCAAATGGCCTTCCTATCCCCAGAAAAGCAGAGCTTCCTGCCTCTCTACTTTACCCATCTGGCTTCCAGAAGTCACCTCACTGTGAGGAAGTTCCTGCAAGCGTTGAGGTACATGGCATCTTGCATCCTTTTAATTCCTCTGGCCAGGCTTCCCATGAGAAAACTTCAGTTTTATCTAAAGAACCTTTGGTGTCAGCACGCTCAACCTCTAGAGACCTCTGTCCCTTTGATCTCCTGTATAAGGGCCCAGTTTCTCTGGTGGACAGGGGTCTGTGCCAAGAATAAGGGTTTTTCCTTCACCCTCTGCCCAACCGGGCAGACCATTACCACCGATGCCTCAGACATTGCTTGGGGCACTCACCTAGAAGGTAGGTGCACCCAAGTTCTTTGTGATGCCCCGAAACATCCCTTACACATCAACCAGAAGGAAATGATGGCAGTACAAAAGGCTCTGACATCCTTCAAACCCCATCTCAGGCCAGGGGTTCTCCTTATCAAAACAGACAACACCACAGTAATGTGGTACATCAACAAACAAGGAGGGGCCCAATCTAGCCATGAACCACTGGTTGACAGCCTCTTCCATGGGATTACACCTAATAGCTCAATACCTACCAGGGATCAACAACACCCTGGCAGACCACTTAAGCAGAAACTTACTGGATTCCCATGAATGGCAGCTCCACAGAAAAATATTTTTACAAATCACTCATGAGTGAGAGCATCTTGACCATCAGCTGAAAAATTCTGTACCAGGGAGTATTACCACCTAACGTGGAAGGTGGATGCCTTGACCTTTTCCTGGAACACCCTCTTTGTGTACACATTCCCTCCTCTGCCTCTTATTCCCAAGGTACTGATCAAAATAAGGGAGGACAGATCAAAGGCCATCCTTATTGCTCCAGATTGGCCCAGACAACATTGGTACTCCTTACTGCACAGCCTGACATTACAGCCTCCCAGGCAGCTTCCCCTGATCTCAGACCTCTTGACTCAGGTTGGGGGGGAATGCTTCACTTAGACTTGCACACTCTCAAACTACCAGCATGGCTAATACTCTAAAGGCAAACAGGGGCCCCTGTTAAGCAAACAGATCCTAGACATTATCAGAGAGGCCAGAAGGCCCAGCATCAGAAAATCTTATGTAGGAAAATGGAAAAGATTATGCTCCTGAAGCCAGTCCAGAGGGGGCAATACCTCACAACCTTCCATCCCCATTATCCCCATTATCCTGGACTACTAGCGGAACTACTTAATAGTGGCCTCCCCTTCTCTTCTATTAAAATCCACGCCTCATCCATTTCAGCTCATTTTGATACAGAACAGCCCCTGTTCTCCCATCCTTTGATTAAACAATTCCTCAGAAGGGCTTCCAATATCAGACCTTCCAGAAGGCCACCCATGCCAGCCTGGGACCTGAATTATGTTTTGGAAAAACTAACCTAGCCACCCTTCAAACCTGCTGCTTCAGCAGAACTAAGATACCTCTCTTGGAAGACTGGTTTACTCCTACCTATCACCTCAGACAGAAGGGTTTCAGAACTTCAGGCATGGATGGTCATTGAGACCTTCATCATTTTCCATTCAGACAGGGTCTCCCTGAGGACTAATCCCTCCTTTACGCCCAAGGTGGTATCTAATGTGACTCTCAACTAGGCCATACATCTACCCACCTTGTTTCCTAACCCACAAAACAAGGGATAAAGAATTTTGCACTTGCTAAACATGCACAGACAGTTCAGATGCTATCTGGACCATACTAAACCCTTCAGGAAAACAGACCAACTACTTGTCAGCATTGCCCCAGGGGTAGAGGGGAAGCCCATTTCCAAACGAACCATTTTCAAATGGATATTACACTGTATCCATTTCTGCTACAGATTACATGGGAAACCTCCCCCCAAGTCTATTCAAACCCATTCCACTAGGGCAGCCTCCACTTCCACACCATTCCTCCGAGGAGTTCCCACCAGGGACATCCTGGATGCTGCCACCTGGACTTCTGTCCATACCTTTACCAAGCATTACCACCTACCTCTATTTTTTAAGGCTAGGGCAGGGTTTGCCTCTGCAGTTCTGCAAGGCATGCTGACCCATGCCTAGATCTCTTACTAAGTCTACCACCCCTCTTCTCAACTTTGGGAATCCTCCCACAGATGATGACTGCAACAGTGAAACATGAAGAACATATTACAGTTGTGTTCACTTACCATAAATGTAGATGTTCAAGTGTATTCAGTGTTGCAGTCCTGGTTTCCCTCCCTCCTTCCCCGTTACATAGGTTCATAAGTTGGTACTCTGCTATCGGCCCGAGGGCCTATACAAGTCTAGCCATAACAGTTCCCTGGCTATTCCTTCCCAGGAAATTTACTTCCCTGGTCCCCTGTCTAGCAGGGTGACTGATGTGATCCCTGGGGTGAATTTCCTATCTCCTATCCAGTCATCAAGGTTCCTTTTGAAGACAGCCAAAGAGGCGCTTTGCTCGACATGTATGGACGGTCGATTCCAGAGTATGGTGAGTGTCTGGGACAGGACCCTATGCCTCCAGCATGTTTTGTTCATTGTGATGACAAGGTTTAGATCCCTGGAGCATGTGTCTTGGAGGGATTGGGATTTCTTTAAGTGTAGCATGTCCAACAACTCTGGGTTTGACATGGCCTTGTATGTTAAGCAGAGATCGCTTCTGAGTAGATGATATGCGACAGACTATAGCTGGAGTTTTTTTAGATGATCAGCATAGAGCATCTGCTTTAGGCCTGGGATTCTTTTAGGGAGGTATTTCTGTGATATTTCCATCTGTTGCAGATGTCTTGTGAGATACATACCAAATGGGGGATTGTACTCTATAATGGGTCTAATGAGGGCTGAGTACAGTGGGCAATGACCTCCTTTTTCCAGGATGAAAAGTCCTTAGGAATGAGATATAACACATAGAAGGATTTCCTGACTGTTGTGGTGATGTGGTTATCGAAGTTGAGACAATTGTCCACCTGTGTCCCTAAGTCCCTTATCACATTTTCAATGTTTAGTGTACTGCCACTTATGTGGTAATTCATGGGTACATGATTTTTGCCAAAGGGGATAGCTATACATTTCTTGGCATTGATCTTGAGCCCATGGCTCTGGCATCAAGCATCTGTCTCTGTGAGGCCCTTTTGTAGGATATCCACATCATTTGGGGATTCAATAATGGCTCCCAGTTTGCAGTCATCTGCGAACTTTGTTAGCCACAGTCCGTTGGTGTTGGCCTATATTTCGGAGAAGTAGATGCCAAACAAGGGCAGTCCCTGAGGTATTCCACTTGTCACTTGTCTGGAGATGGATTTGGAGTTGGCTACTTTTACAGTGTGGGTTCTGTCAGTAAGCCAGTTTGCGACCCATCGAGTGATGTATGGATCAATGCCCAACTTAGTAAGTTTATCTATGATTCCAGAGTGGGGGATGGTGTTGAAGGCCTTGGCAAGGTCCAGATAGGCTGTGTGGACTATTTTACCCTTGTCCATGGCTCTGGAGACTCAGGTTGAGGAGGTAAGATTGGCCCTTCATGAAACCAAACTGGGTGGGGTCCAGTGTTTGAAGGTTGTCAATGTCTTTGTTTATAAGTTTCATGACAATGTGTTCCATGGCTTTGCAGATCAGGCTCATTAGCCTAATGGGACGATAGTTCCTGGGGTCCAAGGTGGATCCCCCCTTGTGGAGTGGGATAACTGTAGCTGTGCGCCACTCATTGGGCACAAAGCCTGAGGTGATGCTATCATTAAACATGACACTTAGGTGGGGTGCCAATTTATTTTGTAGTTCATGTAGTACACAGCCTCGGATGTTGTCTGGGTCCATGGGTGCTGTATTCTTAGCTTTGGAGAGTGCGTTTTTTACCTGTGTGGCCGTGATTACCGGCATTTGGCAATCTTTTGGTATTGAGATGGGCCCTTTAGGGGATGAGAGGGTGAAATTGACACTAAATCGATCTGCTAGGATATTGGCAATATCCTTGGGATCAGTATATTTAATGCCATTCTGTTGTAGCTCAGAGCAGATCTGATTATTTCCATTTAAATTCTTGACATATCTTCTTTCTTTATGGAGACATAAGCTTCTCATGGTGGCTTTTAGCCACCAGGACCATTTTACCATATTTCCTTGGGCTTCTGACTGGTTAGGACAAGAAAAATTTATGTAATGGTGTCGGCTGCCTTGCTTTATAGCACTGACGATCTGATGTCAGTCAGCAAACGACAGCAGCTAACACAGAAAAACATTGACTCTGGTATTCAGGCTGGCCTAGGGCTACCACAGCAGGGATAACCCACAGGTGATGACTGCAACAGTGAATACAATCGAACATCTACATTTATGGTAAATGTACACAACTGTACTTTTTTCTCTCATCCATTGCTTTGATTACCATCTCAATTAAGTAAAACAAGTTTAGTAGGCATGCCCTTGGCTTTACAATGCCAAAGTATGTTGGGTCCAGTGTCTGAAGGTTGCCTATGTCTTTGTTAATCATTTTCATGTTAATTCATTCCATGGTTTTGCATAATAGACTTGTCAGACTAATTGGTCTGTAGTTACTAGGGTCAGTCGATGGTCCACCTTTATGAAGTGGGATAACTGTTGCAGTCCTCCATTCTCATGAAACAAAGCCTGTTTTGAGGCTATAATTGAAAATTGATTCAAGTGGTCCTGATAAGTCAAGTTTCAAGCTATTTAGGAGGCATCTAGGGAACTTGGTTGCCTTCTTCCTGTTGTACTTTCTATTGTAATGATCCCATGAAAATAGATGACGGATGGATGGATAGATACAAAGAAAGATAAACATACTTTAACATGTAAATTCTGATGACTGAACTCCTTCATTTTTATTCTATTTTTTATTAATGCTTTATTATTTTTCACCATCAACTTATGTTGTATTGCTATAGTCATATTAGGTCCTTCCTATTCCAATGTCCAATCAGAGAGTATTCTCCAAGTCACAGCACTGCAATGAAAATAGTACAGGACCTTTATTATGCAAATTTATATATTCACATAGCCATATGTTTAAATAAAGGCCTATTTGCACATCTGTATTACGTAAATACCGTATACATTACTTAACAAACATTTTCATCATAATCTTTCTGAACAGAACATAATTTATCTGGCCATTCACTATTTTCCATAACCAAATAAAAGTCTTCCTCAAAATATCTGCCAAAGTCCAATATTATTCAATAAAATGTTATCTCTTCTAGCCATCCAAACTTCCCAGATAACATAAACAATAATAATGTCAATTTCTGGCACTTTTAATGACATGTTTTATAATGCCCTTCAATATCATATATAAATAAATATACATCTCTTTCAATAACATTTTATTTATTTACATCATTCCATACTTTTAAAAATGCCTATTCTGAGCTCTCTTTCCTTTTTTTTTTTACAAAAGTAACATAATCTTTCTGCCAAACTCAGTTTCTCATGTCCTCTTTAGCAGGCAACCTGTCCAACAATCATAATAACCACTGCATAAAACCTTGCCAAACAGTTAAGCTTTTAAATTTGTATTGCATAACCATTATTGCCATCTTAATTTCATCACATATCCCTCCCCATGGATCTACATAATAATAGTTTTTCATTTTATATTTAAAAAAAAAAAAAAAATCGATAAACCACAAGCAAACGAACACAGTGCGAGCACGTAGTAGGCCATCTCAGCAAATCCCGGTTAAAATGAGATAAAACAACTTGAATTAAAAGCCACTGCTGCTAACAAATATAAATAATCCTTTTATTTGCATGGCAGAGGATTTCATCCCATTAAAAAAATGGAGCTATTGGTTATCACATTTAATATGTGATTTTATTGGTCTAATACTTGTAGATGTGCTCATCTATAGTCCATGTCATTCAGCTATATTCCAGTATAATTATGACTTAAAAGATGTTTAATTGAATTTAAATAAAAGTTGAATCAACATTTTTCAGTGTTATAACATAAAGGCAATGTAATTGTATACAAAACATCATAGTATAAAGAAATGATGTAAAGTCACGGACACATACAAGAATGGGCGAATCTGTAGCAGTTCATGATGACTGAATTATAATAGGAAGGCTATTGGTTATCGCGTTCTAATATGCAATTTTATTGGTCTAATACTCCTAGATTCACATAAGAAGCGTTTTCGTCTCCAGCCTATGTCATTTAATTAATCTATTATTCTTATTGGTTATATTGCGAAGGTGTGTGTTTTTTTATGAGTTCTCATTGGTCGATTGGTTTTTTTAAATGGTTGTATTTTTTAAAAATGTTTTTATCTGAAGAAATTCCGTTTTTTAATGGAACAAAATCCTCTGTGGTGCAAATAAAAGGATTATTTATATTTGTTAGCAGCAGCGGCTTTTCAAGTTGTTTTATTGTATTTTAACTGGGATTTGCTGAGAGGGACTACTACGTGCTCACACTTTGTTCCTTTTCATTTTATATTTATACCATGCCCTTCATGCATTAGCAACATTATTCAGATTTAAAAACAGCAAAAAATTATTCAGATTTAGCTTACGTGACATAGTCGCACATAATGGTCTTGCTTCTCCCTTTTCATAGGTTCATAGATTAGTACTAGGCTAACTGCCCTTGCGAGCCATTTTAAGCCTAGCCAATTATCCCTTGTGAGACTCAAACCCTGCACCTTGTTTGTAAGGCAAACACCTTAACTAGGCCACCCTCCTAACCCCTAATAATGCATTGTTTATTATTTATGCCTGCATTATTCTGTCTCATTTGTCCTCTCCCCTCCTTCATTTTCACTTTTATTGTACAACATACCTGTTCTTACTCTATTTCGCCTTGACCCCTATATGTCACTACTTCCTGGCAAGATATAAACATGTCCTATATAGTCCAATTTATTTACTACAGTTATGTTTATGCGGTATGCTTTTCTAATTTAAAAATTTTCCATAATATGCTAACTTCCTTAATCTGTTTTATTATTTTATTTCATTGCTCCTCGGCAACCTATTTTTAACTCTCACCCCAACACTGAAGTTTCATTCATTGATGATTGTACACTCGAGTGCTCATTGCTATTCAGAAATGAGCTCCCAGTTTGGACAGCCCAGCCGGTGTGCCCACTGTAAATCGAATATACACCAATACCAAAATCCATGTGCTGAAGTGCCATTGAGTAGCCAGACTTTCTGTTGCCATAAGCTGGAAAACAGTAAAATAGAAGGAAATTCAGGTATGTTCTGCAAATCTCCATAAACAGAAATGTACCCTATTTTCCTTGTATTTCTCTGCTGTCCCTTATAAAATCCTGACTTTTTAAACGTTAAAAAACTGCAGTGGACATTCTCTTTTTTTGCATTGTTTCTCCTGCTGCACTGTATGGACATACTATGCTAGTGTGAGAATGCAGTTCCCATATGCATGTGCAGTACATCAGCCCATAGAATGCAATGTGGAAGAAGACGGAAGTGCTGTTATACAAAGATATTATTTAAGAAAAGTAAGCAATTTTTTAATTAAATAATGCCATTGTGTAAACGTAATAATCCACTCCTGTTTGTGGGTGTTTCAGGATTTCCCATACACAGTCATGGATTATTGCTTAAATGGATAGCTTTACCTCTTCTTACGTTAACTTGACATTTACCTTTCCTTTGCCTAAATGCAGTGCAAGTCTGTTTAAAAGCAAATTTGCCACCTTAGCTACATTCTTAATCCATATTTTATTTTTGTTCATAGTATTACATCATAAGTATTAAGCAGAAATTCCACTATTTTTAAATTCTTTCTTGCCCCCAAAATGTACGTGTTCAAAGTTCTTGCTCATTTTTATTACAGAAGCATTCATTACGAAATCCCATTTACCACAATTTTTTTCACTCTGCTATTTGGCAGTACATAAGCTTGAATTGCTTTGTAATATGTATATAATTCTTTTCCCAGGTTGCTACTCTTTCAAAATGTTCCAGAACAACTTTCATAGAATACGTTCATAGATTAGTACTAGGCTAAACTGTCCTGGTGAGCCATTTTAAGCGTAACCAATTATCCCCTCTGAGACTCAAACCATGTACCTTGCGTTTGTAAGACAAACACTTTGACCATTAGGCCACGCTCCCAACTTTTAACTTAACTGTCATACATCTTTGCAGCATTTGCCACAACTGGCATAGTATCATTCTCCTCAACACTGTACCAGCCATTATTTCCCTTATCAGAACCAATAGTTCCTAACTTTTTCCTTCCTTTTATTCCATAATTTTTTTTTTTTTTTGTGTGTGTGTTAGTACCTCATTCAGAATACCAAGTCCTCATTTGTATTATTTTCACCAAAATGTTATAATACTTTATTTATTTTATTTATTTTACATTTGTTGACCGGAATAGTCTGATGGGATACTTGTCCATCTTCAGTGGAGGCCCGGGGAGAAAAGCTCCATACATACATACAGAAAAACTGTTACATTAAACAAGTTAAAGCACTGTGACAGATACAATACATGGGATAAAAGTCATTCATTCTGTAATATATAAATCTGATTTGTTATAGAGTAACAGTTGGGAAGCAATGCTTAGTTTTACTAGTCTCCAGTTTGCAACATCTCCTTTACCCCTTTCTTCTATAACAGCTTAATTAGTCCTTATCAGATTTCTTTCTTCATAAGCCTTCCATTTTGCAATTCATTTAATACCTTTATAAAATGCTTTTGTTTGCCAGCCATATTCTTATATATATATATATATATCTATATATCTATATATATCTATATATATATATATATATATATATATATATATATATATTATATCCTATTCCATCAATCTCTGATATTGAATTTATATGAACTTCCTTTAATTTTTTCTCTGCTATGCATTCAGTCTGTATAATATTCACTGTACCGCTACTTTCATATTTTTTGTCAGACATTTTTGAAAAATCATTTGCCACAATCTTTTAATTTTCTGTTTAATTCTTTTTGGCCCTTCTTCATCCAACATTTATTTTATTAAGCCTTATCTAAGTCTTACAAAAATTTTCAGTAAGGTGTCACTATCACTTTTCACCTGTTCAAATAACATTGCTGCTTGCTCAACGATCATTATGCCGTTTTTTTTTTTTTACTTTTCACATAACCTCATTTCTTTGCTCACATATTCCTGTTCAGTGTTTTCCACCATGTCTTATAATTCTTTAACCATCTCGTTATATTCTCTTTTCATCCATGACTGCTTTCCTTTCATTTCTGAAGTACATTGTTTTATAATTCTTTGAAAGTAGTTCACCAATTTGCCTGTGATAAATACAATTCTCTCATTGTGCAATGATCTTCCAACAGTTTTTTATTTCTTCTTGTAACGTATTCCTATTATACAAAATGTAAATTTCTTAATATCCTTCTCTTTGATAATCTTATTTCATCTAATATTGTCTGTAGTCAAGCCCAGAACTTATTATACCTCCATCTTTTTTCCTGAATACCCCTGATAACAACACAGAACAATTAATTCTTAATGAACTCATTTTATATGTATGTGCTTTTTTGTATACTCTTTCGTTATATACAACTTTGTACATTTTATGTCCATTTTCTTTTTATACTATCACTTCTTACTTCTTTTTAAGAATATCTGCATGTTTATTGCCACTTAAGACTTTTTACTCATCAAATAACATCTTCTTTTCTTTTGCACAAGTATAGCAAATACAGCTAGTACTCTCAGAACCTGCCCAGGCTGCCTTATAGCCAGTATTGATATCCTACCAGCTTTACAATTATGGAATCCAGTATTCTAAAGTTATATTTTTTAACCAAAAAATTCAACTTTTGGAGAGATACTTCAACTTTAATTTTCCTTACTCTTATTCACCAGTAGAATATTTCAGATATTGTCTTATTTCTTTATATGTTCATAGGTAGGTACTAGGCTATCGGCCCAAGGGCCTATGCAAGCCTAGCCAACAAGGTTCCCTGGCTTACGCCACCCAAGAAAGTTATTTTCCTGTGCCACTGACGAGCAGGGACACAGAAGTGATCCCTGGGGTGTATATCCTATTTCCCATCCACTCATCAAGATTTTTCTTGAAGAGTGCTAATGAAGAACTTTGCTTGACATAGATGGGTAGCCTGTTCCAGAGTATGGGAATCTCTGGAATAGGAATCTATCCCTCCAGCATGTCCTGTTTATTGTGGTGACAAGGTTTAGATCCCTAGAGTGTGTAGCTCAGAGGGATTGGGATTTCTTTTGGTGTAGCATGTCCAACAGCTCTGGGTTTGACATAGCTTTATATGTTAGGCATAGTTCACCTCTGAGTAGGTGATATGCTATGGAGTAAAGCTGGAGTTTTTTGAGGTGGTCAGTGTAGGGCATTTGTTTGAGTGCAGTAATCCTCTTTGTGAGGTACTTCTGTGGCCTTTCCAGCTGCTGCAGATGTCTTGTGAGGTACATTCCAAAAGGGGCGTTGTACTCTATAATGGGTCTAATGAGTGATGAGTAAAGGGTAATGATGACCTCTTTTTTCCTGGACGAGAACCCTTTTATGATGAGGTGTGCCACGTAGAAGGACTTCCTGACTACTGTGGCGATGTGACTATCAAAGGAGAGACTACTGTCCACCTGGGTCCCAAGGTCTCTTATCATGCATTCGGTGTTAAGTAGATTGCTGCCTATGTGGTAGTTCATGGTGCAGAGTTTTTACCAAAGGGGATGACACTGCACTTTTTGGCATTGAGCTTGAGGCCATGGCTCTGACACCAGGCATCTGTCTCAGAGAGGCCCTTCTGCAGGATGTTCACATCATTTGGGGACTTGACTATGGCTCCTAGTTGGCAGTCATCTGCAAACTTCATTAGCCAGAGGCCTTCTGTGTTGGCCTGTACTTCAGAGAAGTAGATAATGTGGAGTTTTTATCGCTGGGCCTCCACTGAAAATGGTCAACTAGCCCAGTCAGACTTCCCCAGTAAGCAAATGTTAGATAAAATAAACACAGATGCCAAGTACATAACTTCTAAATCTGATGATGTCCTTTTCATTCTTCCTCATGAATGGGTCAGAGTCCCCAGCTACATAGCTGTCGGGAGGCCCTTATGGAAGGACATGCTGGAGCACTGTCGAACCAAAATAAGCTCTGCATTGTCAGAGTTGTAATGTGTAACAAAAGTATGAGTCTTTGACCAAGTAGCTGCAGAGCAAATATTGTCAATGGAAGTTCGATGAAAAGGCAGATGAAGTAGCCATAGATCAGGTGGATCTAGGGGGTTGAGGCAATTCTAATCCTTTTTGAGAATAAATCAAAATGCAATCGGTAATCCATTTAGCCGGAGTAATCTTAGAAACTGCCTGACCCAAGAGGTTAGATGGCAAAGGATACAAACAGCTGGTCAGACTTCCTGAACTGTTTTACTCTGTGAAGCCAGAAACGTAATTGTCTGTGCATATCAAGAAGGTGAAGCACGCATTCACCTTTACTTGTAAAGTTTGGAAAGAAGACTGATAACTGTACAGAAAAAGACAGTTTTCCAAGAAAGAAGCTTCATATCACATTTGTCTGCTGGTTCAAAGGGTTTATGAGTTAAACACTGAGGGACCACAGTAAGATCCTAAGGGGGGAGGGGGGTCTATGGAGGAAAATTCCTTCATGAATGCTTTATATAATCTGGACGATGTCAAAGAGAAGGATTCGTCGCCAGCATGGAAGTTGGAAATGGCTGCCAACTGAAGTTTAATAGTAGAAAAGCTGGACCCTTCCTTAAAAAGAGTAGGGAGAAAAAGAAGAATGGCCGAAGTAGGTGCTAAAAAAGGTCAGTATTCTGATTAGATGCCTAAACAGAAAATCTTTTCCATTTGCTTCTGTGGACTTTATTGGTGGAGGCCTTCTGGAAGCATCATCGGTATCTTCCTCAGATGTCCCAAACCATTTGTCCTTTTCTATGTTTATTCCAACCTCCTGATTTTTAAATATGTGTTCATTTTGTAAAGCATCATTTACATTTATTTATTTTAATAGTTCGTCACGTAGCCCTTCCTCTTGCTGACTTGACTTCCTCAGGCACCTGGTCACTTTGTCTTCTTCTGCAATATAACTACTTCCGTTTTGCAGTTCAGTAACCTCCCTATCCCCTTTCCCATATTCAGACTGTTCAGCTTTGGAATCAAGCCAACAAAATCCAAATGTCAACATATTTAACGTTCACTTTTACGATTGCTTTATGTCATGTCACTTTTTGTCATACTATACATACCTTTTTGTTTTACATTCAGAAATTATGTTTGTCATTTCTTCTCAAAATAACACATTTTTGGCAGGCCTCCATAATACAACCCCCCCCCCCCCCTCTTGAACCCACAATAAAAATAACACTTGATATATATGCATTATGCTATGAATTTCTTTAATATAGCAAAAGCTTCCTATTGCACATTCCATAAATGTCTGTTGTTAGTTTTTCTGATGCATTTCACATGTCGACAGGCAAATACTCAGTATTGTTTTTTCTTAAAAAATCATAAGTTTTGAATTGGATAAATATTCTTTTTTAAACTGAATTTTTACCCTATCAGAATATTCAAAGGATAATATTACCTTTCACCTTCTTATGCATTCATAAATTTCCACACCAGTAAAAATATCCGAGACATTAAATTGCAAAAACATTCCTTGTCAAGGTAAATGAAATTTCTAATGTGTGGGTTTATAAACCCAAAAAGTGTGATGGTATTGTCCCATATGACTTATCTGAGTCAGATTCATTGAAGCCTACACTAAGCGTACACGATATGTATTCAATAAAATCCTTGTCCGATTTTTTGTGCTTACACTAAGTGTACGTGTAGTCTACACGTTGTGGTAACCTTTATGAATCCCTGTTGATATTTAAAGCTGCAAGAATATCAGCAGGAAAACTAAAATTAGGAGGAAGAAGGTGGGAGTTATGTCTGTGTTGTCTGTTCACTCAGAACGGTGTACACTTAGTGTAGGCGTTATTGAATCCTGGGGTCTGTCTACACAGAACTCCTTTTGCTGGAAATACTTGCCACAGGTCTCCTTAGCTTTCTTAACATTTCCAGTTGGTTCCTAGACACATTTACAGCTGACATTGCAACATATTAGCATTTTTATGGATAAAGTCTAGAGCAAAATCTGTTTTACTTTTCCCTTCTACAGCCAATCTGACATCTTTCTGATCACTAAACAGTCTTTCTGCAGTCTCCCCATCACAATACCAGCTACTCATTAGGCTTCGCTTTGCCACATTAGCTTGTGTGTCCATATCTCTTGGTTGCAAATCCATACGTCATATGTCCATATCACTGTTAAACTGCCTGTGCTTGTTACATGAGCTGAACCCCATCTGCATCCATATCTGCCTTCTTACATCATTAACTACAGAAAAATACTTGTGCTGTCATCATTTTAGATTCAGTCTTCTGCTCCTCTCAAGGCTCTGTTTCTGCCATTGCACGACTCCTCCTGCCAGCCTCAACAGCAGGAAATGGGAGATCTATGACTCGCAAAGAGGAGGAAGGTTTGCCCAGTACTCTGCCTAAATTTCCCTGGTAAGTATGAACACCCCTTTGAGTTTCCTCTGAATGTAGGTTACAAGCCAACTTAGACTAGTCATGTCAGTAAAATGAAATCTAAATAATTACATTAATTAATAAAAAAATAAATAAACCTATGTGCTAGTAGAGGAATATGCTTCACCCTTGGAATGTCGGCATAAGGTTGCAAAGGAACAGATATGAAACATTTTTGGAGACAGTTACTCATAAGACAAACCTGGCACTGGTGCTTTTATTTAGAAGAAAGAGGGTGTCCCATCAGAGAAAATACCAGTTTCCCTGGCTTGCACTTACTGATAGCAGCTACAGGCATCTTTTTGCTTATTATCCTGAATCAGATCATGTTACTAATTTGAAAAGAAAGAAATCTACCTGTCCCACTTACTATCTTCATATTAAGAAATGTGTATAGAGAGTAGAGATAGGAAGCAAAGTCCATCATTTTTCAAGTCCCTGTTTAAGTCTGTAGCAATATTTCCAACTTTAGATCTCATAGCACTATTAAATGCTACCTCACTGTTGTGTTAATATTCTGAAATTTTGTGCTTCAACCCCAAATCCACTACTGTCTGTTTTTGCATGTGGGATGTTGACAGTGCTTTAATGGTCATAATGTAATTAAGCTGACATATCTAAATAATATTGGCTGATTTCAGCTTGATGGTATGCAGACTGCAACTAGTTGCATGTATTAAGTGCATATTGTTTGGTGTTTGGGTGTCTAAATTAAAAAGTGTTTTGTACAGTGATACGTCACAACTGTAATTTATTCTGTACAGTGATACCGCAAAAGCATAATTATTGTATGTAGTAATACTTCACAATCATAAGTTACACTAAAATGATGTACTCTTAATTTTCCATTTTTCTATATTATCCATCCATCTGACATCTCTGTTTTACTGTGTGTGTGTGTGTGTGTGTGTGTGTGTGTGTGTGTGTGTGTGTGTGTGTGTGTGCACCTAAAACTTCATTGTCTAGCAATCCTTACTTGTTGCAGTGTCTGATGTTTTAATAATGTTGAATTTGATAATTTCCTGCATTTTAGGCAGTTGTATTGTTTAAATTGATTATTTCTTGTACCTTAGGTACATTTTGTGATTTAAGAGCTTAGAAGGCTCAGTGCTACACTCCGGTGGCAGTAGAAGGCAGCCTGGCCAAATTCTGTGTTGTAAATCAGTTAAAACCTTGTGCTAGTTGTGATTGGTCATGGGACATTTTACTTTAGTACCAGTTGTTTTGGGCTTCTATAAAGGCATTGTGTTTGTGTGTAGTTTGCTCTACACAGCTAGTTTCAGCAATTCCCTGTATAGATGCAGGCACTTTGAACTGATACTTGTCCTATAAAACCACCCTTCAGACGTCCCTTTTACTTGTTTGTGCAACTAGCAACATTTGCACAGTGAACAGCGCTGCTCTATACGTTAATGGAGTAGATACTTCTGATACTCCTTTATACATCTGCAATATCCGACTGTTACCTAAAGATGTCCGACTGTTACCTAAAGATGTCCAACAATCATTGCCTTATGATTACTGATCAATTTATCCACAAACAAACTGATAAGGTATGTGAGGGATGTAGTTACACAATGTCACTGGAGACAAATCTCTCACATACATGAGCTCATAATACTAAGCATGTTATCAGACATGCGCACATTATACCCATGACACATAGATCCATACATGCTGAGTCACTTAAAAGCAATCTTACTAAACCCCAAATACATCCAGGACTTTGGATCTACAACAGATATCTTCAGCAGCCTCAAAAGCACTCCACCAAAACAACAACCACAACAACACATACAACCACATCTCAGTGTGCCTGAACTTCTGTGACCATAAGACAAGCCATGATACAACCTAATACTTTGGCCATAGGAGACTCCACTGTGAGACACACAGATGTCCTATGCACCAGGCTAAGTAGAAAATCATGGTCAGTTGTGTATCAGGGGACAGCATCCGCCAGATTGTGCATGTGCTGAGGTCAGTATGCCTCAATCATAGTCCATGTGGGTGTAAATTACTGAGATGTGCATCCCTGGAATACACGAAGAGGGACACAATGGCGCTCTTGAACAATGCGTCTCGGGGTAGTATGTGCCTAGCACTGAGTAGCATTCTGTCTTCTTTAAGGATGATACTGTAATACAAACAGAAGATGACTGACTTTAATAACTGGTTTAGCTTTTGGTATCATTAAAAGGTGGTTCAATATTTGTCAGCATGGGAGGATATTATAAACAGATTACATTGCTTGGCCAAGGATGGTCTGCACTTGTCCCCTCTAGGCTATTGATTTGAATACTGGTTAAAACATTAGTCTCCTCATAGGGCCTTTTTTAAACAATGTCAAACTGACAAACCTTCTGACATTGTAAAGGTGTTACTGCATAATGTCAGGAATCTAAACAAGAAACTTTAGACCCTCAAAGCTCTCCCCACCCTGGAGAATACAGACATTTATGCAGTTACAAAGATATGGTTTAAAGCCATGGAGAGCTCCCCAGCAGTGCAGGTCTATAACACCTTTCTTACATGTAGGCCAGGTACTGTACAAGTAGGGAATAAAGGTGGAGTTGTCTCAATCTACATCAATAACAACGTCACAGGCTGACACACTTGAGATTCTCCACATCTAAAATACCATAGGCAAAGTCCCATACCATATATTTGTAAAATATGGATTACCATCTGTAACTCGGGGAACACCTAAGCATATATGTAAACTTATTGGAAACACTCTCCATTCAACTTAATACATATTCATGGGGGTCGACACACTTGAGATTCTCCACATCTAAAATACCATAGGCAAAGTCCCATACCATATATTTGTAAAATATGGATTACCATCTGTAACTCGGGGAACACCTAAGCATATATGTAAACTTATTGGAAACACTCTCCATTCAACTTAATACATATTCATGGGGGTCTTTAACTACTCCACTATAAATTAGGAATCATACATACAAACTTGTAGGTGCATAGATTCTTTTTTTCAAATAACTTTTTATTGAATATTTTCTCACAAGTAGAGAGATAAACAAGATGTAACTGTTGTACAGTTGAATGTTACAGAATGTTCAACATGAGGAAGTTATTCAGTATATAATACACACTTTGCTAAGTAACATTTGAAATAGCTAGGAATACAGTATTGGATAAACGCAAGGAAATGGTTATGTTACATGTCAGTCACGGTAATATTATTTTAACATTTCACTTGTACATTATAGTGACACGAGAGCATATTTAGAAGTATAACACCAACCTACACAAAGAAATCAGCCTACTCTACTAAACGTATATACATATTTACAAAACAATTGTCGCCTTAGACAATACTGTTACTACTCCCATCTAAGAGATGTGTTTACTATCTTTGTTTTATTAGCATTTGTCTTGCAATTTATAATATATCAATTAATGTTTTGCAATAATTCTGATAATTTGTTTGATTCTTCTGACTTTTGTATAAAGCTTCTTAACCAATATATGTTTTTTGTCCGTGCTTTTGTATACTGACCAGGTTAGGTGCATAGATTCTTGTACTTTATCAACACAAACTCCATACGACCTCCAATGACTTGAACATACTGGACTTAGTCCTCTCTAACATCTAACATGGGAGAAAGCTACACCCACCCTATTGTAGTTTCCTCTCTGGTAAGTTTGTGCCATAAAGCGCTCTTCTTTGAAATAAAAATCAAACCCAGGATCCTAGCTAACCTCATAATGTTTAGGAGCTGTTGTAAGGCGTACTTCCTATTATTAAGTGATAACCTGGCAAAATGTCAAGACCCTCAGATGCATAGAGACAGCTGTGCTTAACAGAAATAAGCTCAGATGAAAATTAAAAAAAAACAAACCCCCTCATTGAATCTAAAACATTAATAGGCTGTACAACAAAAAGAAGAAAGTCAATGCAAAACTTGGGAAGTGCAATGCCCAGTTGGATAAAAACTTTGCCTTCAGTCTAATCAAACAAACAACTGAGATGGCAAATCAAGTCTAGCAAAGCCAATTTTGAAGTAAAAGTAGCCTCCCAAGCCAAGGACAACTATAAGGTTTTCTTTTTCAGTGTCCACAAAGTCAAAGGCAGTACACAACAGATTCCTAATGAAATATTGGCACTCAAAATGCTGAGTACTAAAAAGCACCCCCAAAAAAGACCAAATACCCAAAGAAGAGCAAATTGTGAGTATTGCTCTTCTTAAAACTTATTTTTGCAGAGAGGGTAAGCCCCGCACCCCCCTGAACTTATTTATTTAAACTTTGAGATTGTCACATCTTGGAGAAAATGGAATTTTCATAGAAATGTCATTTCAGACTTGATATAAGTAAGTCTGTTCATTTAGCCATTCAGTCTCCATGTTTTGGGACTTGCTTTAGCAGGTCTCAACATTTCAAATGGTTACTGTTCACAACAGTGGGCAGAACTAATTGTAAATGGTGCCATCTACATGGATCCAGAAAACATAACAGCTATACTGTCTGATAAATTCATTTTCAGCTTTATCCCCCTCTCGAACCTGGCCACCCCAGAGGAAATATCATCAAAGATAACTCCTCCAACTATCACTATGGAGCAGGTCCTAAATGCACTCTCCAAGGCCAAGAAGACTGCTTCTATTGGCCCCCAAAATACCTAATAATGCCTCATAAATAGCATGAAACATTACATATCAGGACCACTGAAGTCACTATTTAGCCATAGACTTCAGATATGCTTTGTGTTACATGAACAGAGATCTTCAACAGTCATCCTTCTCCATGAGGGTGGCCATCAATGAACCCTGGTAACTAGAGACCCACAAGTCTGACTAGTCTCATATGCAAAGCCTTGGATAGACTTGTCATGGAAATGACTAATAATGACATAAGAATGACATAAGAAACCTTCAGACACTAGATCCAACCCAGTTTGGTTTTGTCAAGGGCAAGGTCATCTAGCAATGGATGAGAGCAAAACGGTGCATACTTCATACATTGACCAAGTCACCAAGGCAATGGATGAGATCATAAAGGTGCATACGTCATACATTGACCAGGTCACCAAGGCAATAGATGAGATCAAAAAGGTGCATATGTCATACATTGACCAGGTCACCAAGGCAATGGATGAGATCAGAAAGGTGCGTACTTCATACATTGACCAGGTCACCAAGGCAATGGATGAGATCAAAAAGGTGCATACTTCATACACTGACCAGGTCACCAAGGCAATGGATGAGATCAAAAAGGTGCATACATCATACATTGACCAGGTCACCAAGGCAATGGATGAGATCAAAAAGGTGCATACATCATACATTGACCAGGTCACCAAGGCAATGGATGAGATCAAAAAGGTGCATACATCGTACATTGACCAGGTCACCAAGGCAATGGATGAGATCAAAAAGGTGCATACATCGTACATTGACCAGGTCACCAAGGCAATGGATGAGATCAAAAAGGTGCATACATCATACATTGACCAGGTCACCAAGGCAATGGATGAGATCAAAAAAGTGCATATGTCATACATTGACCAGGTCACCAAGGCAATGGATGAGAGCAAAAAGGTGCATAGTTCATACATTGACCAAGTCACCAAGGCAATGGATGAGAGCAAAAAGGTGCATAAGTCATACATTGACCTTGCTAAGGATTTGCTACAAAACCCTATTTGAACATTGTAAAGAAGCACATGGAATTAGGCAATAAATTCTGTGTTATGTATTGGCTAGCCAGCTGACTCTCAAATAGGACCCAGGAAGTTAGGATATGAGAATCCACCTCCAAAAAGAGGCCAGTCCCTAGTGGAGTCCCAAGGGTTCTGTGCTGGGTCTGTTCATTTTGGGTGTCTACTTCTTGGAAGTCAAGGCTAATTTTAAGAGTGTCTAGCTAACCATCTCTGCAGATTATTGCAAACTAGCAGCTGTCATAGTATCTCTCCTCCCAAGACATTAATATCCTCCAGGAAGGCCTGACACAGACCTATGGCTGGTGCCAGAGCCATGGTTTGAAACTTAATTCCAAGATATGCATTGAGTGCCTTTTGGGAAGTTGGTTACCCCAGCAAACTACCTTGTTGATAACACACCCCTAAAAGTATACCCAGTAGTCAGGGATTTGGGGACGTATGTAGACAGCAACCTGGCTTTTAACCTACATGTGTCTAAGATAGTAAGGAATTTATTCTATGTTGCTCATCTTATAAACAAGGGCATGGTATCTATGTCCAAGGAAGTCATGGTTCCACTGTATTCATCCCTCATCAGACTGATTAATGAGTGCAATGCCCCCCTCTGTTTATCTTACCAAGCACATGCAACTGGAGCATCCACAGAGGACCGTCACAAAAATAATAGAGAGCATTAACAACATGTCCTTAGTGGCTTGCCTTAAAGATTTATCCCTATACTCTGTATCTACAGACTGTTGATAAGTGATCTATGATAGCATGCAAGGCATCCTTGGAACCTGCTGTCATGGACCTCTTACATATATGCAAAACAAGTCGCATCAAAATGACCTTACTATTCCTACTGAAGTTGTTACTAGAAGAACAAATAATTGCAGTTTATGAAATGCTTAATATCAATAAAAGAAAAAAATATTAGTAATTTAATGCTTATGAGACAGCTAAAGATAATGCAAGAACACTACTAGACCTTTAAGCAGCAAAGCATTAAATCAATCCTGGTTGTAAACAGTTTGTCATAATGCATTTTGTTTTTTTTTTTGTCATTGAGTACTTGATTGCTTTTGTGGACACTAGTTATTTCAGAGGTAAAGAACTCCTGACACAAGGTTAATATGTTGCTACATTGTTCAATAGATCAGATATGTATACACATTGCCCTAGTGGGGGACAAAGCTTGAACACTTAAGCTTCAACTGTCTGAGCTGTGATTGCAGTTCCTGCATAGGAAATCATTTTTGGAAAGTAGTGCCAGAAGAGATTCCCTTTTTTGTGGATATGTTCCACTTTTTCAAGTAAGTGTGACCTCAGAGTTGATATATCTGTCTATCTATATATATATATATATATATATGTGTGTGTGTGTGTGTGTGTGTGTCTGTGTGTTTGAGGGTGCTTGCCCCCCTCCCCGCACAAAGACATTTTAAAAAGTGTTTTTTGATAAGATGTTCACAGCGAATGCATTGGGGGATGCTGATCCTTGGTGGATTCACTTTCTTCCACTCATAGTGGAAGCACATATAGATGTGTTTGAGCTGGAAGCACATTCAGAAGCCATCAACTCTGCCAGCTGTACTGAAAAGTCAGGTCTGCATTACAATTGTATTCAGTATGTTTAAGAGTAATGCAATTAAATGAATAGATGGTTTACCTTATTAGAAAGCGGCAAAGACTCTTACTACCCCTCCAAGTATTGATTTGAAAATTATAAAATTGTTACATGGTGCTGGCAGCATTTGCAACGTATCTTAGTCTAGATTTAGGAACAAAGACAAGAAGCAGATGTGTTTTCCTTGCAAGTAGTGAATAAAAGGGCAGTAATTTGAAGTCAAATATTGACACAGCCATGAAAATACATCTAAAAACCAGCTTCTCTGTTTTAATGTGCAACCTTGTTTATATGACTATCTTCAAGAAGCAAAAGACACTCTTCTTAATTTCAGGAAGCTATTATCTGAAATGCATTGAAATCTAAGCATATATACTGTTTCCAAAAAAAAAAAAAAAAAAAAAAGGTGTTGCAGGATAGGTGATTAAAAATCGTATTGCTTTGCTGAAGCTCCATTGTTTAGATTTACACTACTGACTTGTTTGCTGTAAGCCCCACTGCACCTTTAGCTGCAGGTGTAACTGAGCTTTTCTGTTTACAGTGGCATTAGCTTAAAGCAGGCCAGCGAACAGAACAAAGAAAGTATTGCACTGGGTATGGAAAAACAGCTGCTCTGTAATGAATAGAACCAACAAACAGAAAGATAGCTAATGCCTCCTCAGTGGAGCAAAATATATTGGGATGTGTTAGGAACTGTAAAATTCAATCGACCTGTTGTTTTCTATTATGTGAAAGCAACCCATAGTCATATGATCACACAGATCTAATAACAAGGGCATTTTAGTCAGAACAGGGGTTGGCAGGGTGGCCTAATGGTTAAGGTGTTTGCTTCGCAAATACAAGGTACAGGGTTTGAGTCGCAAAAGGGATAATTGGCTAGGCTTAAAATGGCTCACAAGGGCAGTTAACTTAGTACTAACCTATGAGCAGCTGTCAATTTGTACAACTTCAGAGTGACAAAATCTATAAAATTTACCCTGCAGTATTTATTTACTTACTTACTTTATGTATCTGTAATACTTTTTATAGAAAATGCAAGGGCATATATATATATATGACAGTTCAATTGGACGTACACAAAATGCATGCTACTATAAATATATATATAGAAAATTGAAACATTTTCAGCTAAACGTATTGCATGTAATGAAAAATGCCACAATATTTTTAATAAATGTATGTAAAGTGAATATGTTCTGTACTTTTTAATTGTAAAAACTATACTTTTTTCTCCTTGTACAATGAAACACTCCTAGTATGTTACTTTATGTATATGTTTTGCAATGTTCTGTGTCATTATATCCGTAATAACTGTGGAGCTTTTCTCCCTGGATCTCCACTAAAAATGGCATCAATCCCAGTCGGACTTTCCCAGTAAACAAAGATAAATAAATGCATACATACAATTTATGGAATACACCTTTTGGTGTTCCTTAAGGTAAGTGATGCACATTTGCTGTTCAAGCCCTTTCTCTTCTTGTACTTTTCTCCTTCTCTTACTTTCAGACCTTGCATGGTGCTTCTTTTCTCCTTATCCTACTTTCAGACCTTGCATGGTGCTTCTTTTATAGGTAGACAGCAGGAAGTAAAATAGAAAAAAAAAATAAAATGTGATTTTCAAGTACCATAATCTAGTGGGCCAAATTCTCTGAATTCTGGGGTAGCAAATTGGAAAGACTTTGTCATTGTACAATCCTACTCTGAACTTAATATCCTGTGCACCTAGTGTGATGTCATAATGGGGGATGAAGGCCTCAGAACCACCTCCCAATGCTATGTTGTGCCGGCTGATGTATGCGATGCATGTTATGCTAAGGAAAAGTAAAGGGATTCATAAACTCTTTGTCAGTGAATCACATTACCTTTCCTGGCATAATGTTAATGAAACAGATCCTAATGCATGCCCCAAGGTCTCCCAAAGTCAGTTATCTTTGCAGTGCAATTTGCACATTAGCAATAGTATTGTAGGCATTGCAGTGAAAACAATATAATAGCTGCAGTATTGTAGCCGAGGACCCACGGGTGGAATGCTGTGTGCATTTCCAACCATGATGAACCCTTTGGTAAGCTCTCTAGTTTGTTATAACTTGTTGTCTGTAATTAATGTGGCTGATGTAGTATTAGGCTGTACCCCACATTTACTCAGGGGTTAACGAGGGCACTGGCATGCATCTGCATCGGGCTGCAATGCCCCTGTATATGTTAGAAGTGGAACTCAGACATAGGAGCTTTACCAGTATAATACCTTCATTAAGACTGCCGATATACAGCAGCACTCCACCTTTCTCTAAAGGCCTATGGACTACAACAGGTACGACCATTACTTTGAGTTCACACTGACATTCATTGCCAGCATAAAATGTCAAATTATTAAAATCTGCACTAATGGGTTTTGCTTTTGGAATCCCTTGATTCCTTATGTCAGTATCTTCTGCTATCCTTTAATCTACCACCATGCTGGTGCATCACCAGTTACCATAACAGCTCCATCACTTTCGATTATCTGTATAACAGTAGCATCAAATCTGTGGGGGGTATCAGACTCACTGCTTTGAACATTTAAGCGGATATTACATTATATTGCATGCCAGTATGCAGTGCAGTCAGCATACTTGAGTTATTTACTTTAACTTTTTTCTTTTCAGATGTCCAACTGATTTTCTGGTAGCAGCTTTTCTGTACTTTTATCTTGCATACTGTTTACTATTTGCACATTCTCAAAATAACCTGTGCTCATATACATCTAGTTTTGAAAACATTGTCCCAAAACAAACAATATCTTCAAATGAAAATGAATTTATTTTATTAGCCATACTTCATCAAAGTGATTTCTTTTTTATTGGTCCAATCTTGATTTTTGTATCATGTTTGTAAATACACCTTTTGCAATACTTATCAATATCATATTGCTCATGCCTGTTACAAGTGGTGAAACTATGACAGCTCTTTTAATTCTGTGTTTTACAAATGTTATCTGTTATGACCAATGGTGGCTGCAGTGGTCCAGCGGTTAGCGTTGCCGCGTCACGGCAACTGGTTCTCTGGTTCGATCCTCAGCTGGGGTGCCTTCTGTGCAGAGTCTGCATGTCCTCCCTGTGGTCGCGTGGGTTTCCTCCCACATCCCAAAGACATGGGGTACGTGCAGTGGACACTCTAAATTGGTCCTAGGTGTGAGTGCATGCATGTATGTGCCTTCTGTGGAAGGTTGGGTGCCGGGCTGGCAACTCAACACCGTAAAACTCCACTGCCAATCATGAGTGGACAGGTGATCCGCTGTGGCGACCCCTAACCGGGAAGAGCAGAAAGAAGAAGATCTGTTATGACCAATACACAATCTCTAGAAATCTGACTGCTTGATTACAACTGATTAAAGACTAAATTTACTGACAAAAGGCCTGCCAATTTTATAAGTACTTCTGCAAGGATGTGTAGGCCACGGTGGTGCAGTGGTTAGCATTGTTACCTCACAGTAAGAGGTTCTCCCGTTCGATTCTCGGCTAGAGCGTCTTCTGTGTGGAGACTGCATGTCCTCCCCATGGTTGAGTGACGTATAAAGACATGCAGGTAGGTGCATGCGTGAATGGGTGTGCCTTCTTTGAAGGTTGGGTGTTGGGCTGGCAACTCGGCACCGCAAAAATCCACTTCCAATCATTAGCGGACCGGAGTACCGCTGTGGTGACCCCTAACTGGGAAAAGCCAAAAGTCTTAAGACTTCTGCAAGGATGTAAGCCCATCCCATACCCCACCCCCACATGAGGGTACACTCCCACACTCCAGTCCACTTAATTTTATATACTGGCTTTATGGTTGCACTCCAGGTAGGAAAGAATAATCTCCTTAGTAAAGCACACAGTAATCGCCCCCCCCCCCCAAAAAAAATAGTTATCCTACAGTATGTAAGTGATTTGACATAGAGGCAAGATTAATTCAACCAGTTGTGTCTGTACACTTAGAACTCAATCAACTGGTCAATAATCACATGTAGGAAAAGCATATCTAAATCAATAAATAAAAACAGAATACAGCTACTTTTATTAGTAATGGGACTAGGCAGGACCTTCATTATGAATCATTAGTTAAATGTTAACTCATTTGTTACTGACTGAGTCAATCACACAGGAAGAAATGCATGGGGTGTACCTCATAACAAGAAGCTCACCGTTGTGTACAACACAGCGCAAGCCTGAGTGAGTTGATGACTTCTTCAAGAGCACGTCATCTAAAGAATAAAGCGAGAATGCTATAGTTTTATTGACACCACAGGTATGTATATACCCTTGATTAGAATTTGTTGTGGATGCTCTCCTAAGCTGTGTACCCTGTGTGCTTTGGAATGGAAGATCCCTTCTAAAATCCCACAAGTTCAGAAAGATTGGAGCAAGAGTGCTCATGAGAAAAATTTGCTGGAGTGCAACAGTAAGCTGTGAGTTCTGGATGTTGCCAAGCTGAATATCCTTTCTGACCAGGACAGACACATTATTTCCAGGAATTTGTTACACTTCTGTGCTGTTGTGCCTGCATGCTGCATTCCTGAGGATTCATTCTGAGCTTTATGATAGAAAATATCACTAGTAGATGACTGTAATTTGCCAGTTTTTTTTTTTTTGTTTTTAATTCTCCGTGTTGTCACTTAGTTCTAGTGGGGTTCCCTATTTTAACAGTATCCTTATAAGTGAACAACTGATATGGTCAGTTAAATATTAAGAGTAAATGCATACGTGTAATTCTTTAACACCAGTATTAGCTGCAGATCTTTTAAACAAATTCAGTAACTAAAAGAAGGTAATTGTAAATGAGCAGCCTTGCTTAGATTTCCCAGGACTGCTAAAAGTCCGTGCTCATTCACAAAATCTATCAGTCTTTGTTTTCCTCTTATTGCTTCTTTGGAATGGAGATGCTCCGTTTTTGCAGATTATGTCTCTTTTGCAGTACTTGCCTAAAAATGTCTCTTATCTTCTCATTTATAAGGCGCACTGCGATAAAAGAACATAACACAGTCACTCCTTTTAACTATATCACACTATTTCATACTTTCTGACATATTACTGTAAGATGATTTAGTTCAATGAACTAGCAGAAAAACGTTGAAAGGCTAAATGCCATAATTGGTTGTGGTGGCTGCCATATACACCGATATACTGTAAAGATCTATAAAGTCAGCATGCAGCAGAAGCAATATATTTAAGTTCTGAAATTTTACAGCTAGCTAAGCAACATAGGTTGATGTTTTGTTATGCTTACTGTGTACACCAGTGTAACATTAAACCTCTAACTCATCATGTTTAAAAATATGATATATAACTTCATCAGAATGAAAAATACAAATGTGAAAATATCCTACTGGAAGATCCCCATGATTGTACAAAAATAAAACAAAACATCCATGCCGCTCTCTAGAACTAACCGAACTGCGACTATTATAAGTTAAAAGTGTTCCCCAACACCATGATTGCTATACTTTGGAGAGAAGTGAATTCTTTAAAATATAGCAATTTCAGACTTTGCAAGTTTCCAGTAATCACACTGAAACGTTTTACGGTTTGAAGGATGTTTTATGCAGGCTTAACTTTGCAGCAGGAACTCCAAATGTGGCCATCATAAAAAATTGCTCTCATAAACTATTTTATCTGGAAAGTAGATTTTAATACCAAAAAAATATATATTTTTCACATGGGACATGTTTTTAATTTACTTATATTTGTTTAAATGTTGCATAGCATTGGTGCTTTCATGCTTTTTCCCCTGTCCTTTATACAAACTAATTGTACATCAAAACATGGTCCAATCAGCCTGGTTGGGCAGTCAAAACTATGAGATGTTTTAATCACTTAATGAAAACTTTTGAACAACATACACAGTTAAGAGAAATGACAACCACTCAAAGTTATTTATGGTTCCAGTTTTATAACTTGCTTTTATGCCTGAAGGTGGATTGATGGAGGACTTTATAAAGTAAATTCTGGGTGTCCTACAAAGAAATGGAAAAGTATGGTCATACAATAGAGAGAGAGAAAGAGAGAGAGAGAGAGAGAGAGAGAGAAAGAGAGAGAGAGAGAGAAAGAGAAAGAATGGTCTTTATTAGAGGGATGGCTGAATTTAAGAGCATTACTTAAAAATGCAGTTTACTCTATTCATAAATACATTTTTTTTGAAGATCGTTTTATGTAGGTCTGTAGTTCCGCTAAATAAATTTGAATATAATTACAGAGCATGTTTTTTTTCCTTTTTTATCTTATGTATTGTCAAAAGAAAAACAACTTCAAAAAGATCAACACACGGCAGGTTCAGGTTAAGGCACTTTAATCTTGCAGCAAGGAGACAAAAATGTGCTAATACAGAGTTTGTCTAACTAGAATCAGGAAGTGAAGCCATTCTTATACATTTCTTACAAGACATTGCCTACTAAGCTGACGTAATAAATCACAAGTTCTTTCAATATTATTTCATAACAGCTGTTTGTCCATGATTTTCTGCTGGCATATCAAGTTTACAAAAAAAACTTCCTAAGAAAAACAACGTGGCCTTGATGACCACCAGTCAGATACAACTTCTCACTATGCAATGTTATCATTCAAGGTACTATGGCTAATTCGAGCACAAAGTAAGTACAGATTGTAATTTATTTCTTCAAGCAGTGTTTGTTCAACTGTATATATCTTTTCTGCAGCTGTGCATGTTCTCATAACACGAACAGAGCTGATTGTTCAAGTTCAGTAACATTATAGAAAACAGTATTGTTCTATTCATTATTTTCCTGACCTAGCAGATAATCACCTGCTTCTCAGTAAATTTACAAAAGGCATAAGCATGAATTTTGCTGTGCTAGCAAATACTAGGTCAGAGAGCATCTTGCAGTTTCAGAAAGCATATTGCAATTTGAAAAGCATCTTGTAGTTTCATACAAAACTAAGCTGTACACAAAATAGAATGAAATGTGTTAACCCTTTTAGCTTCTAATAAGCACTAAACATATACATTAATACATATTTTTCTAACATGTATTCAAGTCTGTTTTTTTTACTCTTTATGGTGTAGAAGCAAACTTTTAAATGCTAAGATGTATACTGAGACAATAAACATAAATATAAAACAGACCATCTATGTCACCAGTAAAGCTATGCATAATCTTCCAACCTTAAAGTTCTGGAATTTAAAATGGTAAGCACACCGCCTATAATCTTCATGTAGAATTCATTCATTTTTCAATGTTCAATTCAGCCCTTTCAAAGGTGAAGGGGAACTGGAGCATAACCAGGCACCACCTAAGTACCTGGATGCAAGAAAGAAAAAATAAACCTGGATAGGATGTCAGCCTATTTCCATATGCATGCATGCACATACAAAGGAAGACGTGCGCACACACACACACACACACACACACACACACACACACACACACACACACACACACACACGCAATGTACAGGAGCATACGTTCAAATATGTACATCTTTGTAATGTGCAATAATACCAGAGTACTCAGCAGAACCCTAAACTGATGTAGGGAGGACATGAAAATCTACACAGAAGGTACTCTAGACAAAAAGTGAAAATGAACTAAAAACTGAGAACCAAGATCTATGGTGCAGCAATGCTAGCTGCTCTAAAACGATTTCATCATAGTTTTTATTTTTTTTGTATAAAATTTAAATGTCACTTTATGGAAGTCAAAGTAAGAGCAGGAACAGTGCATTTATATTTTTCCAAAACTCTGGTAGTACGCAGCTTGTGGGTAGAGTGGCTTTGCTGGTTATTACACTGCCAGTGGCTGAGGTTTGATTAGTATTCCCAACATTAAAAGACTGGCAGTGAAGGGTCAGATGTTTTACCCTGGGGTCAAGGGAGTGGGTTAAGTCCAGACAGCACTGCCATAAGCCAGAGGACATGGCGTTATCCTGAACTGCTGCTTGGCTGGAATCTTCTGCACATATGAGAGCATTTATTATTGCTAGTCTGTGCTAGTACATTGCATGCAGGGACCCAGCTGAGAATTATGGGTAAATAGTGCAAACCATACTTCTCAACTCTACAGATTTTTGCAGAATGCCCAGAATTTACCTCATATTTTTGTGGTTTTCTGGCAAATCATTAACAAATCACAGAGGATTGAAGTCTGAAAGTAATGACAGATATTTAAAATTCAGACTATATACCCTTCAGAAAATTCATGCTAATGCAAAACCTGTTATTATATCTACGTCCTAACTTTGTAAGAGCGATGTTTAAAAATTTTCCTTATTTTTGAGCCCCTCCCCTTTTTATTTATGGCTTTGCCCAAATATTTTGCTTTTGGAGGTTGAGAGGTATGATACAAACCTTCAACATTCCACGCTGGTCCTAGCATTTCGTCCACAACACAGATACAGACATCCATCTTGGGGTAGCAGTGAAAAATATGTTAGTATAAAACCCACATATTTATGTCTGTGCATGTGTATGTTTCTGTGGTATGCATAATTATTTTTGTTTTCCATTGTTTTTGGATTCTTTGGGATTGATGTTTTCTAATTCACTGTTTTAATATTTTAGTACTATAGTATATGTGTGTGTGTGTGTGTGTGTGTGTGTGTGTGTGTGTGTGTGTGTGTGTGTGTGTGTGTATACACATACACTTCTACATGTAAATATATTTTTTTCATGTGGTAACTAAGCAGGTGTGATTTATTAAGTTTAAATTATTTTATTTTATTGTGATCCATGATTTGATTTATGCTTTCTAATCCATTGTTCTTTGTTCTTACATTTTTACTCAAAGCATCAGAATATTTATTCTTTCTCTCAGATACTACAGTGCTGAATTTTGTCATGAAAGCTGTTTCTGTTAGCTTTTCCATGAAGAGCAGCACTGGCTATAATGATTTTGCTGGTTAAACTTGCATAAGTTATAGCATCCATTCACAATAATTTTTTCTGCTTTTATTTCACACAGAATATGAGCTGGAATTATGATTAGCACAGTGGCTAAATGTTAAGATGTGATTCAGTCTCAGGTGTTTGATACTGACTTCTGATCACTGTCTTTGTGGAGTTCATAGGCTCATAGATGTTTACAAGGTTAATAACCACAAGGCCCTTTTTAAGCCTAGCCATGCATCCCAAATCTCTGACAAGTTCTGATACCCTTGATAAGTATAATCAGGGGCCTGGGAGATGGACAATTTTCTGGTTGCCTGTTTTCATTAGAGACATAGGTGTCAAACCAGCTATGAATTTCCTGTTCCCCATCCAATTGTCCAAGTTGCTCTTGAATTGGGTTAGGGAAGAATCCTGCTTCACATGGATGGGGTGCCTGATCCATAGACGGTGTAGTCTCTGGGATACATGCCTATCTCTCCAGCAGATACTATTTATATCACAGGCAAGGTTGTGTTTAGAACAGGTAATTCTGGTGCTGTTTGTTTTGTGTATATGCAGGAAGTCCATCAGAGTGAGGTCTGGCAGTGCCCTGTATGCTAGGCATAGATCTCCCCTCAAAAGCCTGTAAGAGTCAGAATACAGGGATAGGGCCTTGAGGCAGTCTGCATTCTCGGGATTGTACTCAATGATGGGGCTGATGAATGCCAAATACAATGGAACAATGACTTCCTTGGACTTAGATGTCATACCTTTGTTTATAACTTGCACAACATAGAATGATTTCCTCATCACTGCAGACATATGATGGTCAAAGGCTAGATTACTATCTATGTGTGTCCCAAAGTCCCTGACAACTGCGTCATCTCTAAGGGGTGTGCTGTCAATATGATAGTTACCAGGGATGGATGACCTATCTGGATACCAGGGTCGGATGACTGAGTCTATATATTTTCCTCATGTCTGTGTGGATTCTGGCCAGGTAATCTAGCTTCTTAGAAATAAGCAGGTTGACTGGGTACTCTAATCTGTCCATGCATATAATGTTTATCCTTCTGCTTATCTGGTTTAAAAATAAAATAAATAACTTAAGAAATCCAGTTAATTTCTTATATGCATTGCAGGATTATCCACAATATAGCAAACCCAAAGATGAACAACTGCAATTAAATATATTTTGGCAGACAACAGATAGCTCTGGTACCTTGTACTGGGCCAGTAATGCAACATATGGGTTGATTGTTTTGTACCCAGTAATACTGTCAATTGGATTTTGAAGGCGTTATAAAGTTAAATACACCATCCTCTGTCTTTCAATCAAGAAGAAAAGTTATGGCTCAATATTTATTACCCCAAAATGAAAATAATATAGTGGCTAAAAGGAGAAAAAATTAGCATCACAGCAGTGGCAGATCACTGTGCTTTGCTGTATTTAAGCAAGCACCTTTTTTTATTTAAACATTAAGACTTTAATGAAATGTTCTCCTCTCCCTTTAGCATAACAGTCTCAGCACCACACAGTCTGTTTTTTCTGTCTTTATGGTTCAGTGATTAAATTTATTAAAAGTCCCTTAAGGTTGCTCTGTATATAATATTTCAGTTCAGAATTTAACAGTACATGAACCCTGTAGCTAGTAATTACCATAAATATTTGAAGAAGAGCAGTGCATAACTGAAAAAAAAGCTGGAAGAATAACCACTTGATAAAACTGACTTCTTCACAGGCTGATTTATTTTGTGTTACATAAAAAAGAGCCTTTGAAAATATTGAAAGCTCATTTCTTTAGTTATGTTTTTGGAAAGCAGAAAGTATCGTAGCAAAGCTGACATTCAAGCAAAATCTGCTGTAAAGAAACAAATTAATAAAGGTATAGTGGATGCACCTTATTGTCTTTGGATTTGAATAAAATAACACCGGGCCATTAATATGCACATAGACAGCTGTGTCTCTGATATGTACACTAAATGTGATAACTGACTGACTTAGTGTATTTTTAAGCAAAAAAACTGATTCTGATGAAGTCACGGTGTACTACTGACAAAAGCGCTTAACTCATTTAATAAAATAATGTAACCGGTCCATGTTCATTCTGTCTTTGAACTTTGTTTTTTAAGTTCAATTTTATGTTGTGTTTTAAGCAGAAAGTGATACTAAATAGTAGATGATTTACTAGTATTTGCTAAATTGTCAATCACATACCAGTTGACAAAACATTTAGCTAACATTGTAGACTCCATAGTTCCATTTTTGCATTAAACATTTAACAGGGCATGTTGACACTTTTTTTAAGTGTGAAAACTATTTACTTTACAAAAATAAGGTACAGGGTTTGATTCTTACACTTGGGAAGCATAGCTAGGCTTAAAAGGGCCCCTTTGTTTTATTAGCCTAGTAATCACCTATGAACATATTAGTTAGTTTAAATCGTATTTTAAAACCCTTTTAGCATCAAACAAGGCACATTACCCATTTAAATGATTTGCACAGAGTCGAGACAGACACAATCAGAAACTAGGGGACTCAACCCAGAACTACAAGATTATGTGTTGCTAGCAGACCATAGTCTTATTTGTTTGTGCTAAATGGGAAGCTTGTTTTAAAGTATGAAAACTAGACTTTTAAAAATGTAGCCTGTGATATGTGCATTATGCATTTCCAGTGATTACATATTAATCTTAAATTATACTGCTTTCTCTTACAGAGTCTTAGAGTAAAGCAATGAAAATAAACTGTAGTCCTCAACATAATCTGTTCTCCTACCAATGGGTGCATTTGTTAAGAAATAAAAATGCATGATAACATAAATTCAGTGAAACGTTGCCTTATTTCTTGAATATGGTGCCAAATGATAATCATGTTTAAAATAACTGTGCCTTAGTTTCAGTGTACTATCAGTAGCTCACCTTTATTGACCCTAACCCACTGCTCTACTTAAGAAGTGTCTTTGGCTTTTCCTGTAACAAGTATTCATAGAAATCTAAGAACTCAATGCATTATTTCTAAGCTGACTGTATCTTCTCTGCATGACTGAATGATTTCATGGCAGACAGATCTTTTCCACAGATAGAGCTGCTGGCAAACTAAATACTGGTTGTTTTCAAGGATCGTTCTGATACGGAAACTGAAAATGCTTTTTTTGCAAAGCTTCTATTACAAAATGTAAAATTCACTACAGTACTCTTCGGTCTATGAGTATTCTCTTAAATAAATCTGTAGATCTTAAGATGAGCCACAATCTATTACAAAGGTTGCTATGATGCTTTCAGAAATTAAGTACTGCGAATATTATACTTAACTTACAGGCAGAGAAATGGTAGGTCTCCTATAGAGAATAAGATAACATTTATCCTGATGCAGCTTTTCCAGTTGCTTCCCAATGCTTGCTTCCTTTTTATTTCTTGGGTTATCCTCTTTAGTTTGCCACTTTATTTCTTGATAAGATCCCTAACAATGCAGTAAAAGTTATATTTTCAGTAGATATGGATGGTATGTCTTACAGCATGATACTTAAAACAACATAAGTCAAAATGTCATTATTCTGAACCCTATGTTTTGGTTCTACATTGATAGGGAAAAGTCAAATGCTTCATTAGTACCATAATCTATTGATGCAGATACCATACATTAAATTATTAAGCATCTTTTGGAATGTTATTTTAACATTTTTGCAGGTATTTATATTACTGCATCAGTTTGATATGATCTGTAACTTAGTCAATTCAAGTTATGCTAGTTAGAAAGTAACATGAGGTAGTGACCTTAGATTTTTATTTGCATTCGAGTGTGATTTATGTTAGAAAATCAATCTTTGTTTCCCCATTTTGAAGCTTAAAACTCCATTAGCATTAATTGACATTGAAATATAAAGCTCTTTTGACATATAGGAAAGGATTAATGATAAGTGTCTATTTACACAGCAAATCATGAAAGTTTTTTGAGTTTATGCAAATAATGGAAAATCACTTGTGAAGTTTAGTAGGTATTATTTCTGCTGAGAAAAAAAATTAGAAAAATAAAGGAAGACAGGAAAGTGTTGTACACTCTATTGTCCTGAAAAGGACTCGGCCAGCAATGTTAAATTTCATTGAAGTAGGCACAGTAAAGTAAGCTGTATTTTATTTATTTATTATTTGTTGACTGGAAAAGTCCAACTAGAACAGTGACTATTTTCAGGGGACGTCTGGGGAGAAATACACAAGATGCATGTCTTTGGAATCTGGGATTAAACTGTAGTACCCAAAAGAAACCCTTGTGGATGGAGGGAGGACATGCAGACTCTGCACAGAAGGCACTGCAGCTGAGAATCAAACTGGAGAACCTCTTGCTGTGAGGCGACAACAGTAACCACTGCACCACCCATACCAGTCCACTATATTAATGCACCTCTGTGTATTTTGGGCATTACGGAGATTCTTGCTGTTAAATGAGGTATATGATAAAGATTTTAGCAAGTATATTAACAAAACCATGGAAAAGAGGATAACACCTAAGATACAAGTCTAAGAAGGATAGTATGAAAGTGAAGACGAGTTTGAGAAGTGATTTATTATATGAATACAACGCTCTTCTGGGTGAGCACGATTAGATGACGTTGTTTAGGGCTGGGCAGTTTTCAGGTTTATTGAACAAGCCTATATTCTGTAGTAAGTTGGAGAGGTTTATGTAGTGTGTGAGTTATAACCAGTTTAATTCTTTGACAGCCAGGCAGTGGTAGCATTGCTTTAGTTTGGTTAGCAGTGTGAATAAAGGTTAGTAAATATGGGGGCATTATAGAGAAAAGATTAGTAAATATGGGGGCATTATAGAGAAAAGGTTAGTAAATATGGGGGCATTAGAGAAAAGGTTAGTAAATATGGGGCATTATAGAGAAAAGGTTAATAATTGTGGGGACATTACAGAGAAAAGATGACAATAGAAAAGTGGAAGCTACGCACTTTCTGGCAAAGTTATTGAGGTATGCTTTAGATTTAAATACAGACCATAATTTTTGAGGAAATAGCTTTCACTGCAATTTTAAGTTATTCTCCTGCTAAATTGTTTGGGATATTGGTGGCAGGTTTTCAGTTTATGGAGAAGTTTTCTGATTACAACAGTGGGAAGTTGAAGAGAGCAATGTTAAAGAAAGTCACTTGATTGAGGAGGGGCTATGAGTCTTTGTTCAGACCTGCCACCAGGTAAGGATATAATTGCGTTTATAAAGTCAGTATTAAATTGGGTGGCAGTGTTGTTTAGTTGATTTGGTGTATGGGGGGGGGGTGCCTGAGTGGTCTGGCATGTATTTAACAGATTGTTGACAGAGGCCCAGAGGAGCTTAGGATTATTAGAGTGTACATTTTGGAGTTCAGAGTACCAGATTTTATTATCTGTGATGATCTGATATTTAGCTTTGTTTCTTAGTTGTCTCTATGTTTCCTGGTTCATGTCTAGATTTCTATTTGGACCAAGCCTTCTAGGCTTTGTTTCTTTGTTTTGTGATTTATTTTGATTCAGTTGATAAGCCGTGGAGCAGGGTTTACTATAACTCTGTTTGATCTAAGGGAGGATATTGAGTCACAGATGTTTAGGAAGACTGTTCAATTCTGATATAGCATTACCTAAAGGAGAGAGTTCAAAGTGATCTCAGTTACACAGTTTGGGGAAAGTGGATAGTTTTCTGATGAGGGCAAGGTGTTAGATTATGGGTTTGCTGCTTTGGTGCCTGACTGCATATATTTGTAGATGGTAACTTAGGTAGTCAGACAAAGTTCCTTAGCAGGAGATTTGGTTAGGATAGGATTTTAATATCCTCTCTTCTGTGGGCTGTCTGGCAATAGCTTTGCTGTACCTGGTTGGAGTAGTGATGAGTTGGGTGAAATTGCAGAGCTGTATATCACTGAGGAGACTCACTATCAAATGCTTTGGATAAGGTCAAGAAGAACAATCTAAATTAATTTCATTTCTTTGTGTATTGCCAGTGGTGGTGGAATCTAGTAGTGCAGTTTTGGTTTGATAGTTCTTTAAAAGAGTTTAGTCTGTCTTTTGAGGTTTACTAGGAGTTGTGAGCTGTTTAGCTATAATTCAGTCAAAGACAGATCCTTGTGTAAGACTAACTCTATAAACATGATTTCCAGACATTGACATAGCAATCAATATTGAGGTCATACAATAAAAAATAATAATGTTAGCACATATGGTATAATACACACTTGCTGCCTTTAGTACTGATTCAGTGAGATGATCAGATACTGATAGATGAATTGGGTAAAGAAAGAATATGCAGAGGCTTTTTCATACCTAACTGCAAATGGAACCACGTTAGATCGGTCAGAATATCAGCACTAAGGAAGATGTGCCTTCAATTTAAAGATTGTGAAAATGCTGCTGTTGGCAGGATTACACTGCCAGTGAATGGATTTCTGTGCTTCTGTGTTGTGTTGTTTATTTCAGATGTTACTACATGCTAGAGGAACTTTTGAAATTTGAAAGATTTTTTTTCCAGTTTCTGTCACTAAAAACATAAGAAGAAATAGTAAGACATATTAGTCACCTTAGATTAATTACCTTGGTAGTCTATCACATAAACTATACAGTAAAGTGAAAAAAAATATTAAATGCCTGCCATCCAAAGGACTCCCTCAAGAAAATCAGTAAAGATGTAAAAATCATCATTAGGTAGGTTAAAGCCAAATATGAAGTAAAAATGAAGAAGAAACCACGCATAATTACAAAATCATTCTTGAAGTATTTCAGAAAGTAAGAAACAATATCCAATAATGCTTTGGCTTAATAACTATTCCCACTTTGACCCACAGGACATTGCCAGTCATACTAAAAGAGATACTTAATGCTAATTTCACCCCAGCTACATTCCACTCACTATGTTCCTAAACTGTGGAGAATAGCCATTGTAATGCCCTTGTGCAAAAATGGCCCTACTTCTGAACCCCCCCCCCCCCATTAACTACAGACCCATTATCCTGAAAACATGATTTTCCAAAACCATGGCACTCATTTTATAAGTCTCTATATGTTTAGATATGGAAAACTTTGTTCCTCTGGACACGTTAGTTCAATTCATTAAGCATAAGTCTTTCCTAGCCAGCACAGTAAACTTCACTGAGAGAGCTCAGAAGCTATGGATGGTGACCATGCAGTTCACAGCAAGTCACAGTCTTTAAAAGTCTTTGACACAATTTAACCTGCTGATTGTGCCAAAAGATTTAAATGTCTAAATATAAACCTTTATATTGTGAGTCGCATAGCAAACTGGCTTTCATACAGAACATGAGCTGGACCCATCTCAGAAACTACTAAGATGATGCGTCTCTCAGATCTGTGCTGGAACCCATCCTATTCAATCTCATTCTCCAATATTCAGATTAATAACCCAGACCTACGTCTAACTAAATTTACTGATGATTGCAGGCTAGCTGTTGGTGTTTATGATGCCATTTCATTGCAATGTTTTCAAGACCATTTACATAACGGGTATAACAGAAAAATGGAATACTATAAACATATAATATTGTCAAGTTTAGAAAACAAAGCTGCTCTACAACTTCTAACATAGACAGCATTCCTCTCCTGAATTATTTGTTGACAGCATCCCTCTCCTGAATTATTTGTTGACAGCATTCCTCTCCGGAATTATTTGTTGACAGCATTCCTCTCCTGAATTATTTGTTGACAGCATTCCTCTCCAGATTGTTTTCATATCCTGTACCTTTAAACTTCTTATTCTTTCTTTTACTTCTGTCCATTTAGCATTTTATGTTCCACAGGATCTTCATAGATACTTCTCCAAAATGCATCTATTTCTTCTTTTTTTTGTGGTCTTTCAATTCCTTTTACCTTGTTTCCCAGGTCTCTATAAAACTTTTTTCAGTCATCAATAAATTGCTTATTTTGCATTTTTCCTTTATGTTTATCTTCATATCTTCTAAGTTTTTCTACCTGTGCTAAAATTTGTAGTTTGTTATTTGCAAAAGTGCATAATAGATCCTGGTCTGTTCTAATACTGCAAATTGCTTTTATCACATCTACATTTCTTAGTATTTTTGTTGATCTGTTCCCTCTTCTATAGTCTTCTAACAGTGACACTTCTTGCCTTAGTTGCTTTATAATTTTCTCCCTTCGATACTTCCATGATGGTATTCAATTTCTCCCCTTCTTTTCTCTCACTACCCTATTTTCTTGTGGTAGAACTTTATCAGTTATTAATTTAGCTGCACAGTGATATATCCTGTACTTCTGTTATATCACATGGATCTGTAGGAACAGTCCTAATTACTGTGTTCATTTGTTTTCTCAGACTTCTGACTTTTGGGGTTTTATTAACCTTCCGCAGTCTATTTCTTTCATTGATCTTGATATATCTGTCCATGTCTATTAAATCAAGCAAGTCTTCTCTTAGCTCATTTTCTTCCAAACTGAGAGCACATCCCTTGTTTTCCATTTCCTGTGGGCATTTTATAGAAAGTTCTATAACATCTTCCTGTCGCACATTCACATTAATTTCATCCTGTGACGTCCATTGCTTTATCATATGGGAACTGACTGGCCTATCACTCCTCAACAGTGACCGCATCAGATTTTCCACAGTTTTCTATTCCTTCCCTTGCTTTGTAGCTTCAAGTGAACATTTATACTGGTTTCCTGTGGAAGGCTCCAAATTATCTTTATATGGCACTTGACCAATTGCTTCCTGTTCCACTGGTTTCCCCTTAATTTGTATATCCATTACTCTATCCTGTTGTGGTGCTTCCTGAATTAGATTTTCTACACTGAATCCTTCACTTTGCAGGTAGTCCATAACCTCAGTTTCTATTTCTTTAACTTCTCTGTTACTAATCTCGTTTTCTACTTTTCCTCTTTGTTGTCTTATTTTTTGTATTGTAAAGTTTTCCATGTCTGGATTCCTTTGCCTGCATTTCTCTTCAAATATATTTGGTGCTGCTCTTTTTGTATTGGTTAGTTTTGTTTTCTCCTTTGGATAAATATTATACCATATTAAGTCTCTCTTTCTTTCCCATGTCCATATTTCTTCTTCAGATATTTCCTGATCTTCCTGTTTCTCCCTGCTTTGAGGACTCACTCCATCCTGCTGTGATGTAACCTGTGTTAGACCTTCTACACCAAATCCTTCACTTTGCAGGCACTCCATAACTTCAACTTCTATTTTTTTTAACTTCTACTGTACTAATCTTCTTTTCTACATTCCATCTTTGTGATATTTTTTGTATTTTGAAATTTTCCATATCCGGATGCCTTTGTCTGTATTTCTCTTCAAATATCTTTGGGGCTGCCTTCTTTAGATTAATTAATTAGACTTTCTTATTTTCATAAATATCGCACCATAACAAATCTCTCTTTCTTTCCCATGTCCATATTTCTTTTTTATACTTATCTCTTCATTTTGTTGTTTATTGTTGCACTTCCTCTGATGCTTCTTTTTCCAAACAGATCAGGCTTTCTTGATCTATGTACTATTTTTCACAAATCAGTTGTATTAATGAACGCAAATTTTCATTTGAAGCTTCTGACAGTTTTTCTTGAAGTATTTTTCTTTCCTCTAATTTCTTTCTTAATCTTTTTGTATGTCTTGTGTCTGGAAAATCTGGGCTTTTTGCATAATAGTAACAATAAATAATGTCTTTCTTATCCTCAATAGTCCACTTTATCATCTTTATGACTCTTCTTTGTCCTAGCAGTTTTTGTGATTTTTGTGGACTGCTACTTCCTTCTACAACAGGGTGCCTATCCTCCTCCTGGGCCTAGCCCCATTTTAGGAATGTTTCCGTATTTTAAGGATTCTACACTGTCCGTCTTCTTTTCCAGTCCTGGCACCAGTGTGCCTGCCAGGATTGGGAACTTTTTTATCCTGGGTCTTGTGCACCCAGCTATCTTTTTTTTAGTTTTTGACCTACTTCTGTCCATATTATATGTTCTATAAATACAGTGTATATGTCAGTGTCACCTTGGTGAGATTTTGTGAAAACAGGGTCTACCTCATGAAGGCACTCACCAAGACTTGAGGATGAATTCAATTTCATTTGGACACAGGTTATCTGATGATTCTCTAGCACTTTTTGATAACCCCAAACATTCCCAGAGGTAGTTGTCTCCAAACACCCTATATATCCGAATAAAGTCAACTTTTAAATATCTGTATGACACAACATACAGGTATATATATTTTTGTCTTTTAGAATAACTTAAATTCTCACATCAATGGATGCCTTGACATATTTTTTCAGTAGTATTTCTAGTTTACTCATGCTTGCTTTCTTATAAAGCTTTCTTATAAGATTTCCATATTGTTATTCCGTACTCAAGTTTGGATCTAATGTAAGTAACAAGCACTTACTTAATCATTTCTGATTTCTTAGACATATATCTTTTTATACATAATTATCATTAGCCAATTAGATATGATTAGAAAAACTCAAAGAAGGATTTACTCATATACCTTGGTCATTAATGAATCTACAGTTTCAGTCACTGGGTTCTGTATTAAATATTCACCTTTCAGTTTATGTTTCCCAAATCTCAAATACTTAGTTTTTGATGTATTTATCAGCATATTATTCTCCTGTGCCCAAATGGTCAATTTAGTCAAGTTCATTGGCAGACATGTCTTATCTGTAACACAGGAAATCAGTTTACCCAGTTTCATGTCATCTGCATGCAGACTGTACAACACCTCAGATAAAAAAGATCTGAAAGATACAGTTTAAATAAGTACGGACCTAGGACAGAGCCTTGTTGCACAACCTGATTTTAACCTCAAATTTCACCTGTCCAGTTGCTGTATGATACTTGCTGTGTCCTACTTGTAAGCCATGCAGCTCACCGTCTTACCAAGAGTACATTTATACCTAATTATTCTAATTTATTGATCAGTGTTCTGTGTATGGCCCCATCAAATGTTGAAGTTAAATCTATATAAATTATATCACAGCACAATTTTTCATATTATAGCTGTTATATTATACAACATCGTGTTACAGGTGGTAATAGATCTGTTTCACCATATGCATGCTGATATATGGTTTCTAGTCCCAACCTTTTCAATTCTGACAGTAACCTTTTCCATTATTTTTCCACAATATGCAAGTAAACTTAAGAGTCTGTATGCATCTGGGTTTATATGTCTCCCCTTTCCCTTACAGACCAGTTTAACAAGTGCATGTCTCCAATCTTGAGGAATCTCCCCATATTTATACAATCTAGTAAATAATAGATATATGGATACTGTAAGTTCTTGCTGAAGTATTCCCAAGTCAGTTTAATTACATCGCCTCCCTGTGCTTTGCTTGGATCCAGTTTGTACAGTTCTATTTCAATATAATCTAATTTGATTTCAGTAAGTGAGGTTACCTGGATGTCACTAGGACAATATATCACCCCATTTATGGAGCCAAACTGCTTTGCATAAGATTTTTTGACAATAACTTTTAGAATCTACACACTATTTATCAACTTGTATGCCTTTACTCCTTCCACATTTTATGAATCTATAAAATGTTTCCAATTATGCTCAATATCTTTATATAACTGTTCCTTAATCTTGTCCCAGACTGTTCAATTTGTCTGTCCAGCTGGTTTATTTCAGTTTTCATAGTTGTAGTTCAGCATGTTTTCTATTTCTAATATTTTTTGTCTCTCACCTTAATCTTGTTTTTATGTAATCATATCCTCCTGTTGTTGTGTGCCTAGATCCTGATTTTGAATTGTTGTTTTACGTTCAAACAATTTATTTTTCAAAAGATTCCACATTCCTTCTGCAGTTTTTCCATTGAACTCATAACTCCAGTTAGTTTTACACAGATTATATGGAAGCAAAACAGCTCCTGTTATTAATTTTCTCTGCATTGGTTTAGATTTCAGTTTGGCAGAATTATCTAGCAACAAATTAATCTTTATAACCCCATGATCGCTATTCATCTACAGTGGTAAAACTTAACATGAAGTAACAGCCATTTGTTTAAGAGCACAAACAATGTCTAGTATGTTCTATTCCCTCATAGTTTTTTTTACAATCTGAAGAAATTGTTGTTCCTGAACATAAGTTGTGAATAATTTCCTTACTAATGTTGAATCAGCATCATTCCAGTCTGTTTCTAGTAAATTTAAATCCCAATGCACTATTATTCTTCCTCCCTGTGTTTCAGGCATGAAATGTATAATTTCTCTAGGTCATCAGCACTTAATTTTGGGGGTCTATATTCTCCAACAATTGTTACATGTTCCAGGGTTATCTTTGCTGTCACAGTTATAAAATCGGTAGTATTGGTATTACCACTGAAGATGTAATAATCACAGGTTTCCTAACTATCTTTAATCCGTATCATATCACCTCCATCTGATTTTTTTGTTGCAATGTCTGTTACTGTATGTATTTCTATTTACGGTTGTTTGACCATTTGTGTGTGTGCGTGTGTGTGTGTTTGTGTGTGCGTGTGTGTGTGTGTATATGTGTGCGTGCGCATGTGCATGTGTGAATGTGTGTTTGTGTGTGTGTGTGTGTGTGTGTGTGTGTGTGTGTGTGTTTCAGTGAGTGAATGTATGCTATGAATTGTCACCCAGATTCCAAAACATATTATTCTTGAAACAAAGCAATGAGCCAAGTCACAGCTATTCAGTTTACCTACAGTTTATTCAGATAAAATTCAATTTTGGCAATTAAGGAATGAGACAAAAAGATCCATTTTACTAGATAAAAAAATACTACTTCCATCTCCAGCAGGGAAACCAAAATAACTCTTAAAGTTCTGGGCAGGTATAAATAAACTTCTGCACCCAGGACAAACCACACTCCACCTCCCTCAGCCTCTACTGATAAACTACCAGAGGATGTCGCTAACACCTTCAATAATTTCTTTACCAAGACTATCCAAGCCCTAGCTAGCCAATTACCCCTGAACTCCTCTAAAATACAGGATACCATTCCCTGTACCCAGCCCTCCTTTAGCTTCCAACCAGTCTCTGCATCTTTCATTCGTACACTAATCAAAAAATTAAAACCTCCTACCCTAGCTGCAGATCTTCTTCCTGCTGAATATTTGTAAAAAGCTGCAGATACCATAACGTACCCCATTTCCATTCTAATTAATCATAGCATATCAGAAGCTACAGTCCCCTATCTGGAAAATATCTCATGTCATACCTCTTTATAAAGGTGGTAGCTCTACCGAATTGTTTAATTATAGACCCATAGCCATCTTGTCGCCTCTGGCTAAAATTATGGAAAAGTGCATCCATAAACAACTTCTGCACAATCTAATCCAGAACAACCTACTGGCTAACTCTCAGCATGGCTTCAGGCCACATCATAGTATCACCACAGCCCTCCTCGCCTTTTCCAATGCTATAAACTATAACAGGAACAATAACAAATTATCCTCAGCCTTTTTTTTTTTTTTGGATCTCTCAAAGGCTTTTGATATGGTTATCCACCATCTTATTCATCTACACCCTGAAAACAGTGTCTCTAGGCAATCACTCTCTCCAATGGTTTCAATCTTATCTGCATAATAGACAACAAGCCATCCTATGGCAGAACAAACTATCTAACCTCCTACCCAACACCCTAGGTGTGTCCCCCAGGGGTCTATTCTGGGACCTCTTCTGTTTTCCATTTTTGTTACTGATCTTCACACTGTCATCACAAAAGCAAACTGCATTCAATATGCGGACAACTCTAAGTTGATCTGCACTGCACATCCCAACCAGAGTTGCAGACAGTTACTCAGAGTACTTTTAATTTAGTTGAACATTGGCTTGCTGATTGCTGTCTTGATTTTAAATCCCAACAAAGCAAAGATCTTACTTTTCTCCCCCTCCCAAAGATCCCTGGTGTTTTCTCTTTCCATTAAGTCTAATAATGGTATCATAACCTCCCCAGATGTCCACACAAAACTCCTAAGAGTTATTGTAGTCAACAATCTTAAATGTGATATGCACGTCAATAAAACTATCAAAACCATTAATAAAAAAACTTTGCTCACTATATAGGATAAAGCCATTCCTAACCCCACCTGCTAGGACTGCCATTGCCCACTCCCATCTACACTCTACCCTCTTCTATGCCTCCCCTTTACTTACCAATTTAAACAAAACTGAACTTAAACACTCTAGCTGCTATAACCACACAGCTAGATTTGCCACTGGCCTGCGCTATAGAACACATCACTGTAAAAACCTAGATAATCTGGGAAGGCTAGAACTACGCAGGCTGATTCATGTGGCTCATGAAGTACTTAGCCAATCTGAAAATACACCTGCACTAAAAAACATTATCTGTCCCCACTCCAACCTCAGACCACTTTGCTCATCTAATAGACTGGTAGTTGTACTATCAAATCCAACAACTCAGCCGGTGATTCCCTATTCGCCAACTCTGTTGGCAAAACGTGGAACTCACTACCTGCTGACATTACCCTAGAAACTACCCTCTCAATTCAAGAAAAGTCTCAAACAGTATTTCAACTCTCATTGGTTATGTCCTTGCTCCAAGCCTGACTAAATCTTTAGTTTTACTTGAGTACCAATACTATTTTTTAACTGGAACTCATATGTGTTTTAATTGTTAAGACATATTATAAGTTTGTGAAGATTGTATAACATAATCCTTAACAGCGTCTGTAAATTGTGTTTAATTTGTACTATGTTAAGGTTGCTTGTGTAACTACCTTTGGAGCTTTTCTCCCCGGGCCTGTGCTGAAAATGGACATGTATCCAGTCAGACTATCCTGGTCAACAAATGTAAAATAAATAAATAAATTTAATGAGGGTATACTCATTAGCTGTTTCTTTTAATTGTGGTTCATCAATCATTAAACACCTACATTGTGTGAGTTGGCAGAGTTCCACAGTGTTTCTTTTCATGACTCCCCACAGTGCTGCGACTCAGATGTTTTGATGCATAAGGATAAATAAAGCGGAGGGTACAGAGGGGCTTCCTCCTGCAAGAAAAATGTAATCATATTTTTTCAGGTTATGCATCAATTGGAAAAACATGACTTGTTGCAGAATTAATTGTTAAAACACAGGGAAAGCCATATGTTCTGCTAGTGAGTTCAACACAGAATCTTGCCACAGGTGTAAGTCATTTCAAATTCCAGGGTGTATGTTTTAGTTTATCAAATTTTAATTACCAGATTAGAAACCTAGAGTTAATCATACATAGTACCCGGAGTACAATGATTATAGTCTGAAACTGGCAAAAAGATAAGCTACTTATCTTTCAACACTCATTTTATCCAGCCAGTTCTACCACTAATCAATGACCACCTCACTTCACCCCTCCAACTTCCATCTGTTCTCTAAAGCAATACACTGTCTTTTAGTTTTTAACCCATCCCAACATCAACCATAAAAAATTACTACCCGTTTAAAAGCAACAACCTCAACTGCCGATAACCTTCTGAGTTCCTCAAAACAGGTGCAGAATCACTAGCCTTCCCTGTCTCATTTCTGATCAACTGGTAAATAACTGTAAACTATGAGCCATTCATCTGGAAAAAAATCCATTATTATATCCCTTCACAAAGGAGGCACTTCAACAGAGTTAGTCCTATTGCTATCCTATCACACCTCCCTAGAATTCTTGAGAAATGTATTCACTCTCAGCTTATGAAACACATAACCAAACACAACCTCCTCTCCAACAACCAGCACGGTTTCAGGCCCAGCCATAGTACTACTACCTCCGTCCTGAACTTTAAACAGTAAACCAATACACAATGAGGGCAACTTTGTTTCTTCATTTTTCTTGACGTTTCCAAAGCTCCTTTCTGAACTTGAAGGTCTATGTCTCATGTGCCTCTCCTTCTCCCAGTTGCATAGTTATTTGAGTTGTCAGCAGGCAACTAAATGGCAACAAAACCTTTCAGAATTTCAACTGATCTCTGTTCTTGTTCCCCAAGGATTAATACTCGACCTCTTTCTATTTAATACTTTCATAAATAAACTTCATACCAACACAAAGCTTGCCATTCTCATACAATATGCTGATGATTCATCTGTTATCTGCTCTACCCCGTCCATAAGAAGGTTACAGGAGATCGCTCAAAAATCATTCATTGACATTGAAATATGGCTAAAACTTCTAACTTGCTGCTTTCTGCCAAAAAAAAAAAAACTCATGCTATTTTCATGTTACCTCAAGTAATAACACAAAACTAGAAACCGTAAGCCAAAAACTGAAGTATTTGGAGTCATAATGGATGACTACCCCAAATTTGATTACCGCATACTTAATTCCATCAAGGAAACTCACAAAAGCTTGGCTCCCCTCTACAGGACTAAACACTACCTGACAGATCAAGCAAGGATTACCTTAGCAGCAACATACCTCATTCCGTCTCTGTTATCTGCTTCCCCTGTTCATACAAATATCAGCACCACATATTAAACTGAGGCATCTTCCGGCTACTACAAACTAGCTAAATTTGCAATCAACCAACCTTACAAAACACACAACTGCCTTACATTAAAACAATTAGAATGGCTAGAACTTCCAGACCAGATGACCTATCACAAATAGTCATTGCACACACTCTGCTCCAGACAACTGCCCAGCAATACAAAATACTCTACTGTGCTTTTTACCCACTAGAAGCCTTCACTCAAGCAATGACGTTGTACTATCAGTAAGACATTTCACACTGCTGGAGACTCTCTCTACTCTGGAATGAAACCCCCACACAATTTAAACAGCTGAAAAACTTTATAAATAGTTTCAAAACTTTACTTGAACAGCACCTGTGCCAAAGATGGCTTTGCTCTTCCTGGTCACCTGGCTAACTTTAGTCAGATTGCTTTTCTCCAACTCTTACAGCCACTTTGCTTCCCAGTCTTTTGTACTTTATTGCTCCTCCTCATATGACATTTATTTCCCAAACTCTTCGTTTTCCTCCCTCTCTCACACCCCACCACTTACTACAATTCCTCCTCTGTCCATTCATCTTCCTGTTGATTTCCACAACTTCTCCTTTCATATCTCTCATCACTTTTTTAAACTAAATTCTACTTGTCTGTCTGTAAAATTAT
>NC_056745.1:1439777412-1439789912 GCF_019279795.1 Protopterus annectens
TGCCTTGTGTTTGGTAATTCTCCAAGGACTGACATTCCTTCCTTTTCACATAAATTCAATAAAGTAAAGCCATCTGTTCAGTATTTTTTTATTTGCATTTTTAATTGAGCAGTTATCTGTCTGTTTGTTTTATTTATGAGCACACAGCCAACAAGTGCTCTCCAAACCTACTTCTGATGATTGCTAACCTACTTCTGTCATTTTTTTTTGTTTTACATAGACATTATTCAACAAAAGTAATATACTTCGTATTAAACATTCGCGTGAAGTGGATTTGGAGGTTCAAATTGCTTAACCATCATGTGTAAATGTGATCTTAATAGCTACCTTCTGGGAAGATATAGATGTTACCCGCATGCAGAAATGTTTGCGTGTTGTATTGTGATGACTGATTCTTTCCTCATGGAATTTACTTCACAAACAGACAAAACACACAAAACAGGCATGTTCCTGTTTCCATTTCCCCATACCTGATAATATTTCTGAAAACTACATCAGAATGCTTCTTCATATATACCTTTTCTTTAGTTTCTAAAGCTGCCTTCTTACACTACTACTTTTGATGTCCTTTTGTTTTTCTTGCATCTCTCCAATGCAATTCTGTTTTTTAACCAGAAAGAGCTGCTCCATTTTTCAGCATTATTCTCCTGAACATTTACATTACTAGCAATTACTATGTTCCTGTAAATTATTCAAACAAACTGACAACTTATTTGCTTATTTCAAATGGCAAACCAGATGGCCAGTTGTAATATACAATGAGTATTCCATTATTAAAATTACAAACTCAAGTTGCAGTTTTTGTTTTTACTTAGAATGTTCGCTGTGCCTTTTTTGTTTGGTTATTCTTGCAACAGCAAATTCTCAGTGTTTATCTATGAAAACATTGAATTCACAAACAAGTGCAAAGTATTAATAATATTATTATTATTATTATAATAATTATTATTACTACTACTACTAATACGACCAGATCCATGCACTGATTCATTGCTCTGGAAATACAAGGATGCTATTGAAGAAAGCTTCTTTGTTAATGATCCTAATCCATTGCTTTTCAGACATTTAAAGAAGACTTGTGGGTGGGGTCTAATGCAGCCAGGGGACTACTGAAGTACTTGGAGCAGTACTAGATCAGAAACATCGATATCAGCATCATAGATGAGTGACTAATTACTGATCCAACACACTTCCTTACCTGCTGTCAGGACTAGTAAACCATACTCAGCAATGTTATCATAAAACTGTGCAGAACAGACTGAAGTTTTGATGATTTTTATTTAGACTTTGCTGATCGGGTTCATGCCACCAGCCCACTTTCCTTTTTACAGAAGAATTTTGGCTAGCATACTGGGAACCTAACTAGGCTCTTGAGTAAGTGCTGCAAGATCTTTTACATCAATCCTGACCTGATGGGACTCATTCATAGGTTAGTCATCCATTGTCAAAACTTCAACCTTTTCTTTCCTGACAACAAAATGCATGCTAAGAAAATGTAACAGAGTGTGCAGGTGTGTGGGTGTGCGTGTGTGTAATATATATATATATATATATATATATATATATATATATATATAGAGTACATAATTATATCATGAATGTTCCACTTGTTAAAAGTCGACACAAAAGGTTGATGCAAACATGTCAAAAACTTATTTTACTGACAATACAAACAGCTGAAAACTAAAATATCACAAAGGAGAACAAATTTTGCAACCTCCATCCATAACACAACTACTCCTTTCAGACCTAAATTAGTCTAATCAGTGGCAGTGTTACAGAAAGCGCTTTTCTAAAATAAGGTGTATGGTTGTGATGTGATTAGAGTCAGGGTTAGGGTAAGCATGCATTACTAATGTGGCCCCCTCCTCAATTTTAGTATCACTTGCTAACTCAAAGCCTGACCATACACCTTACCTTTACTAAAAACTTTTCTATGACATTATAACTAAGTAAGACAACTCGGATCCTCATCACAGACATGCAGACACAAGCACAACACTATGTGTAACCCCTTATCTAAGGCATAGTCTAACCCTAAACCCCATACACTTGCCCGCACTCTAGGTTTATCCCCTTATGTAAACTTAACCTGGAAACACTTGTACACAAGCAAAACCTGTCCCTTTGTCTTACCCTTCCTCTAACCCTAACCGACATGTACACTTGCATATAAACATCACCTGTCTCCTTAACTTCTCAGATCTAACCCTAAAATATATATAGACCCATGCACACACAGCACCACCTTTGATACAAACTCACTCACCTTTGTCAGGAAAACACACAAATTTGATAAAAACAATATTTGCTCAGTCCACCATTCACATAGTGAATAAAGCAAATGCATTACATTTGTGATCACCCAAAAACATCTGCGATAAATGCATGCCCAATCCATTGTTTGACCAAATGTAGGTATGCATAGATTTCATTGTGGCATACATTTATTGCAGCTGTTTTTGGGTGATCACAAATGTAATGCATTTGTATCATTCGCCATCACTTTAGTTAAAACGTTTTCCTTTTTAGATGATGATGATTGCTGATGAACTAGTTCCATTAATTTGCTGTCAACCAAGGTTAATCAGTGATCTAAAGAAATATAATCATATATAGATAGATTATAGACAGATATAAGCATATGATATATTAGACAATTTGTTGAATATAAATCAAACATATGCTATCTAAATTATCAAAAGATACAATTATCTAACATTTTCTTGTCGAAGTTGATGATAAGAGCAAATCATAAAACAGTGAATACTTCTTTCTAACTAAAACGTTTTTATCATTAAACTGAAATTACCATCAGAATAGTAGTACTATTAAAGGGCCTTTATCAAAGTAATGTGTAGGGCGTGGATTAGGGGCAGGTGTATAGTGAGGGTTAGGGTTAGCACACAAGAGAAAGGATGTGCAGTTTTGCAGTTCTTAAACTAAAGTTTGTTTACAATGATAGTGACAATCTTGTTTATTTCTAGTACAGATAATAATGAAACACGCACACAGTCATACAAATACTTTCTCGGTCTCAGTCTTTCAGATGTCTTCCTTATATAGGTCATACATTTTGTTTCCCTATTAAGACAACATCTTTCCAAATGCAGTTTCAGTTCTTCTCTCAGAACATAAGCTTTTCAAACACAGCTTCAGTTGTCCTTAAGACCCTGCAAGTCACCTTCTCAGTTCAGTCATACCTGTGTGTGTTCTCCTTCCCCACAATTTTTCCAAGACTGCAAATATCACATATCTGTCTTACTTACTGATAAATGTTACCTTAGAATGCCAGAGATGGCTTGTTTCTCTGTTCACTGTATGATTTTATTTACTGATATTCACTCTAGATAACATAGGACCAGTCTTCTGAGAATAAAAAAAACCTTGCAATAGATTAGTCTAATGCCACATCTTATGAAAATATTAGAACATAATCCATTGTTGCTATTCTGTACTGGTGCCCATTGTTATATTTTACTAGTGGCCCCATGATGCCCATAACACTGTATTCAAATGGTACATCTGTGACTGATACTGTAGTGTGATACTGATAGATGGGATCTGTGTATCAAAGGACTTTTATATCTAGGATGGAATACAACTTTTTGGGGATTCAGAACTTGTTTGTTTCACTGTTCTTGGCCAGTAAAACCTGTTTAATAACATTGCCTTATTTTTTTCATCTTCAGGAGATATCCCAACAGGAGACAATAGGCTACCTTCATTAATAGCCTCATATAAAGCTTTGGCACTTGTAATGGTTGCAACATTTTTCCTTTACTTATTCTATATTGAAGATAATCATTTAACTCAAATATGGGTAAGAAGTAATCATAGGAGGTTACTAGGCTACTGACCCTATTGCCCTTACAAGACTAACCCAGTTTTACCCTTAGTTCCACAATCAGCACCTATCATCCCTGTCCAAGAGGTACATAGGTTGAACCCCTGGGGTAAATTTATGGTTACCCATCCAATCGTCCAGATTGATTCTGAAGAGGCCAATGAGGTGCTCTGCTTGACATGTATCAAGAGTTTATTCCAAAGGTGTGGCAACCTCTGGGAGACAAATCTGTCCCTCCAGCAGGTTCTATTAATGTCGCATACCAGTTTAAGGTCATTAGAGTGAGTAACCTGTATTTATTTATTTAACATTTGTTAGCTAGGAAAGTCTGACTTTTAATGAAGCCAATTTTCAGCAGAGGCCCGGGGAGAAATGCTCCAGATGCATGTCTTTGTAACTTGGGAGGAAACCGGAGCACCCGGAGGAAACCCACACAAACACAGGGAGGACATGCAGACTCCGCACAGAAGGCACCCCAGCCAAGAATCAAACCGGAAAACCTCTTGCTGTGAGGCAACAGCACTACTGCTGCACCACTGTGCCATACCATTTGACTTACGGATATGCACCATTTGCAATAAAGCAGGGTCATAGATTGCCTTATATGCAAGACAGAGATTGCCTCTGAGCAGTCTGTATGAAACAGAATAAAGTGACAGTGATTTCAGCTGATCCACATAGGAAAGATGCTGAAGACCTTGAATTTTCTTTGTGAAGAACTTTTGTGATTTCACCAATTGCTGCAGGTTGTTGGAAAGGTACATACCAAAAGAGGCATTGTACTCAGTTATTGGCCCGATGAGGGAAGAGCACATAGAAATTATAACAACTTTTTTTTTTCTGGAGGCAATGCCCTTACTTATGAGGTGAGCAATATAGAATGCCCTTCTTACCACTGTGGGACATGGTTATCAAATGTAAGTGACTACTTAAGGTGTTGTTATTGATGTGGTAGTAGGAATATCACTCTTACTGCAAGGGATGATAATGCATTTTTTGCATTGAGTTTAAGGCTATGACTTTGCCACCAGTCATTTCCTTGTGTAAGGCCCTCTTGTACGATTTGTACATCCTTTGGAGATGTAACTGCTCCCTATTTGCAGTTTTCAGCAAACTTTGTCAGCCACAGACCTTTAGTTTTAGCATGCACTTCAGAGAAAGGGATTCCAAACAGTAGAGGTGCCAAGCCTGATCCTTGTGGAATATCACTGGTTACATGTCTGCTGATGGAGGTGGATTCCCCTATTTTGACTATATGGGTTCTATCGGTGAGCCAGTTAGCAACCCACCTAACGATATAAGGGTTGATACCTAGCTGGGTGAGTTTGGTAATTATGCCTGAGTGGGCAATAGTGTCAAAAGGGTTGTCTAAGTTTAAGTAGGCTGAAACATTTTGCTTACTACCTCCATTGGCATCCTTGCTTATATTTTATCTGGCCCTTTGTAAAGAATTATCCTCAACATTGTCTATAGGTAGGGGAATCTTTTCAACACACCACGTAGGAACTAAAAAGTCTTCACTTCCAAGCCTTGAACCCAGGACCCTGTGCATTACAATCACAGCAACATACCACTACATCATCTGAGATGAGCTTGTATTTTTCAGTAACTCAGCCTTACATACTTCATTAACTTGCCTTTAAGTGGAAGGTGTAGCTTTCTTTTCACAAAACGCTGGTGCTTCAGTTTCTTCTATGTCTTTCCTTTAAAATGTTAGCTGCACACAAATATTTTCTGCTTCTTCTCAGCTGTATGTATTTGAGTATTTTCTTTTGTTTTTAAATCGATCTCCTATCCAATGTAAAGAAACACAGCCATCTCGCATCCTTTTCATAGGATCATAGGAGATTACTAGGCTATCGACCTGGAGGTCATTTTAAGCCTAGTCATTTCAACCCAATGTAATACCATAGAAATACTAGTCAATACCCACGATTGCAATTAGTGATAACTGCCTATGTCCAGGAGGGTTGTGGGCTCTATGCCCGGTAAGAATTTATGGTGTCCCATCCACTCATCCAAGTTCCTCTTGAACAGTGTCACAGAGGTGTGTTGTTTCACATGAATTGGTAGCCTGTTCCAAAGATGTGGCAGCCACTGGGAGATAAATCTGTCCCTCCAGCATATTGTATTTAAGTCACAGTTCATATTTAGGTCCCTGGAATGGGTAGCCCTAGTCCCATTTGATTTAGGGATATGCAGCAAGTTCATTAGATTTGGGTCTTGGATTGCTATGTAGGCCAGGCATATGTCTCTCCTAAGAAGTCTATACAATACGCAGTATAGTGACAGGGACTTTAGTCAGTCTTGTAAGGCACATGCTGGAGCTCCTTGATCTTTTTTGTTAGAAACCTCTGAGGTCTCTCTAATTGCTGGAGGTGCTTAGTACAGTGCATGCCATTGGGGGCATTATAATCAATTATGGGCCGGATAAGTGCTGATTATAAAGGGTTATAACTTCTTTTGCTGTTGAGGCAATGCCTTTACTTATCAAGTGTGCTATGTAGAAAGCTTTCCTTACTACAGCAGACACATGGTGGTCAAAGTTAAGATTGCAGTCAGTTTGTGTTCCCAGGACCCTTACCACTTCATGGGTACTTAGGGTATTGTTCTTGATTTGATAGTGTGAGAGGACATTGCTTGTGCTGAAGGGAATGATGATGCATTTGTTTGCATTCAGTTTGAGACTGTAACTAATACACCAGTCATTGGTCTGCATGAGACCCTCCTGAAGTATACTGACATCATCTGGGGGTTCAGTGATTGCACCCAGTTTGCAGTTGTTTGCAAACCTGGTCAGCCACAACCACATAGTTTTGACCTGAACTTCTGAAACGTATATAACAAACAGTAGGGGTCCCAGCACTGACCCCTGTTTTACCAATGTAGAAACTTGGACACCTCTGGCATAATGCTATATACACCACGCCAGCTGTGTCACAACTATATTTTCCATTGATATAATATTACCTTTCTTTTAGAGTGAACCTATTACCTATCATGATGTGTTGGCATTATTGTCACCTACCACATAAAAAAGAGCCATTAAACAAAGGATATACGAACATCAATACCATATCAATAAGGGGACCACTACTAATGCATTAGCAAGACATGTACTAGAATTTCCATCACACAAATTTGAGTATGCTGTAGTCAAATGTGTTGACAAAGATATTAGAGGAGGCCCTTGGCAACTAAAATTAAAAGAAAAGGAGCTGATCTGGCAAATTAAGACCAATACATATACGTTCCCGGGTCTTAATGAGTACAGTTCCATTAAGTGTATTCTTAAATTGAAAGCCTTAGATAGGTGACGTTCATTAATTGAGTTGTTTCACACACACACACACACACACACACACACACACACACACACACACACACACATATACATATATAAAATGTATATGAATTTGGACAGAAATTGTAGCCAATTTTTTGCAAAGTTTATTTTATTTTATATCAAATTATACATATGATGGTTTTAAGAATGTCAGTATAATGGTTCTTTAAAATATGTATGTTTACATGCAGTTTCTTAGTGAATGGACTTTGAATGTACCATGAATAATCATTGCTTATTTTTATTTTTATGAAATAGTAGCATGTTTCTTTAAATAATTCAAATGTATTAATAAATGATTAATTAATTGTATACAAGCATGGCATCTTGGGATAGTAATTTTGTCTGAAGAAGTACAAGCATTGGACTTGCACGAAAACGTTCATGTTAATAACAGTTTTGGACTTTACAGCTAGCTATCCTGTTTGTTTTTTGGTTTGTCACTGCAGTTTTGGTTATTTAATTTGATTTTCACAGAGAGAGTAGCTTTAGTGATGTCCCAACCATTATTTTCTCAAGATGAAACTTCACCATTGGGAGCAACAGCCTTAATGAATACAGGATCCCAAGTGAATAAATCTGTTGGTGACCTAACTTTGCTTGTTCAACAGCTACTCGAACGGGTAGATGTCCTTTCAAAGAAATTGGAAGTGGGGCATTCTCCTTTAGTGAATTCAATGCCCGGTACATCTGGAGTTGGTGCCAGTAATTCAGGGGTAAGCAGCAACCTTTTAACATATGCCACAGTGTCTGCTATACCCTTGAATAACAATGGTAATATGAGCTTACCTCCAGCAGCTAGTATGTGAACTGGTAATAGTACAAGAGAAATTGAAAATCGCAACCATAATGCACAACGGCCTCTCCTAACGGACTAAGAGCTCCACATTTCTTTGGTTCGGATGGAACCACCTTGCATAACAATGACATTGCTGATAATAACGTACCTTTGCTCACTACAGCAAAACTTAAATTGTTTGATCAAAAGTTACTAAAATGTCGTAAATTGCAACTGGAAATTGGGTATTTCCAGGAATGTCCTCTTAAGAAGATCGTACACAAAGGATTGCGGCAATGTTGCTACCCGGTGGGGTTAATTTATAAATCAACTTTTCATGAAGAACTTTTCAGTTTATTTGATAAGCAATGATTTGATTTCCTACATATGCTTATCAAAAACCATTCTGCACAAGTAGAAGTTCTACAGAATGAATTGGAAGTCTTAGAACATGAAATTACTAATGACAATGATTTTTTAAGGTATAAGTACAATTATATTCGTATCTTTACCAGTATATATCATGTTAAAAACAGATCTGTGGAGACTAAAAAGAAGAAAATCATAATCATGAGAGACATCACGGATTACTCTAATGGAATGGCTTATCCTGCCCCTAGCAATAATTTGAATAAGACGGACGTACAAGCTAATACCTACGTTACTGTAGCAACCAGCGGTGGGAACGCCCACAAGAAGATGCCTCTGAGCTAAGCGACGATGACGAACATAATCAGGTGCCTTTTCCTAGGCGTAGTGAAAGGATCCGTAATAATCAGTACATGCAGAATGGTTTTCACAATGAAGAAGTCCACTCTAGACAGGATTTTCAAGGAGCTACGAACCAGAGGAATCAGCAGTCAGTACAGAAGAACAGAAGCCAGAAACGGAGAAACAAGAATCACAGTCGGAATAAGAGGTAAATGGTAGTAACTCTGAAATTATTGTTAGCCCGACAGGAGATTTTAAAGTATATAATTTTTCTTCTGTATGCGTTACCAAAGATATGGTTGACACACTGGCAAAAGAGCTAACATTTATCCCTGATCGCAGAGCCAGTTTGTCTAGGACAGTGATTGACCTTAAGTTGTTTATTCGGAAATTAAACCTAGCAGTGTTGTTTGGGACTAATACCACTTTACACAGTCAGTTAAAAGTTGCTAGCACTTTTAACCCACCAGTTCAAAAAAATTCTATTAACATTTGAGCGTATTTGCGAGATGGATATAAAGACAGCTCTTAATAAAAAACATGTTTATACCCCAAACATGTCAGAAGAAGAACTGGGATTTATTGAGCTGTTAAAATCATGTAAGATAAGAATAATGAAGCCTGATAAAGGTGGTGGACTCGTCTTTGTGGATGAGGACGAGTACACTAATAGAATGGCTATGATGTTACAAGGAGATAAATATGTCAACGTTAGTGTAAATTAAGTCAATATTGCACACAAAAAAAGTGAAAGATATATTAAATGATCTTTTATTAGAAAATAGTATAGATATTGACACATATCACTATTTATCTATGGCTGCTCCTTTAATGCCAGTGTTGTTTGGATCTCCCAAAATTCATACAAGTATAAGTAATCCACCTTTTAGACCTATAGTGGATGGAAGGAGATCCATCACATATGCATGTGCAAAGTTAGTTGATAGTAAACTCAAGCCCATTATTAGAAACAAATTTCAAATCTGTGAAGGCTCGTGGAATAAGCTTGAATTTAATGATTTTAGCTTCTTGACAATTGATATAGTGGACCTTTATACCGTTGTTCCACAAACTACAGGTTTCAAATGGGTTAGAGAATTGCTTATTTTACATGGTATTGAACATAATGAAATCAGCTTGATAGAGACACTGCTTGATTTGGTTTTATCTAATAATTTTATGTTGTTTAATACAAAACCCATGTGTACCGATGGGGCCCCTTGTGGTAGCTCCTACAAAACACAGGTGTAGCGATGGGGGCTCCTTCTGGTAGCTCTTTAGCTAACTGTGTAATGGCTTTTTGGGAAAGGCAATACCTCTTTAATAGCTTTTTATTTAAAGAAAATGTTGTCTGGTGTAATAGATACCAAGACGACATGTTTTTTTATTTGAAAGGGGACTAAAGAGTCAGCGGTAGCCTTTATTGCAATAATTTCAGAGTTAACACAATTTTTGAGGTTCACATATCAGTTTGAATATGATTCCATCAATTTTCTAGATGCTAAAATAACTATGGACAGCCCGAATAAAAGATATAAAGCAACCATCTTCACGAAGCCCACCTACTCTAAAGCGTTCTTGCATTATAGTAACAATCACCCTTATCACCAAAAAAGAGCGGTGATTAAAGGCCAACAGGTAAGAGCACCCAGGATGGTCTCATTAGATGAAGACTTCCTTGCTGAATGCAACAATTTGAAGAGCATGTTTAGTAAAAGGGGGATATCCCAAAGCCCTTTTTGAACAAATACTTGAAGTAGTGGCAAAAAGGCATAATGGGCATTTTAAACCCATTTTACATAAAGGATATTTGACTCAGGGGGGCGAACCTAGAGTAGATGAGCAAACTAGTTTTCTACATCAAGAGGTTCATGTGAGTTATATAATGACCTTTTCTATAGACGCCAATGGAGTAAGACATATTCTTAAGAATTGGGCGCTCCTATTAGAAGACTCCAATATTAGGTAAAAAGTAGGAGATAACCCACATGTAGTATATAGAAAAGGTCTTAATCTTAAAAAGCTTTACTAAAAAACAAAACTAGTAAGACCTGGACAAATCGGGCTATGAAAAAATGTGGTAGGTGCCAACAATGCCAACACATCATAATGGGTAGTAGGTCCAACAATGCCAACACATCATGATGGGTAGTAGGTTCACTCTAAAAGAAAGGTAATATTATATCAATAGAAAATATAGTTGTGACACAGCTGGCGTGGTGTATATAGCATTATGCCAGCTGTGTCCAGGTTTCTATATTGGTAAAACAGAGCCTTTAAACAAAAGATATACGAACATTAATACCATATCAATAAGGGGACCACTACTAATGCAGTAGCAAGACACATACTAGAATTTGCATCACACAAATTTGAGTATGCTGTAGTCGAATGTGTTGACAAGGTATTAGAGGAGGCCCTTGGCAACTAAAATTAGAAGAAAAGGAGCTGATCTGGCAAATTAAGACCAACACATAGATGTTCCCAGGTCTTAATGAGTACAGTTCCATTAAGTGTATTCTTAAATTGAAAGCCTTAGATAGGTGATGTTCCTTAATTGAATTGTTTCACACGCACATATATATATATATATATATATATATATATATATATATATATATGTGAATTTGGACAGAAAGTTCATTTTATTTTATATCAAATTATACATATGATAGTTTTAAGAATGTCAGTATAATGGTTCTTTAAAATATGTATGTTTACATGCAGTTTCTTAGTGAAAGGACTTTGAATATACCATGAATAATTATTGTTTATTTTTATTTTTATGAAATAGTAGCGTGTTTCTTTAAATAATTCAAATGTAATACTAGGTGATTAATTTAATTAATTAATTAATTGTATATAAGCATGGCACCTTGGAATAGTAATTTTATCTGAAGAAGTGCAAGCATTGGGCTTGCATGAACATGCTCACATTAATAAACGGTTTTGTATTTTACAGCTAGCTATCCTGTTTGGTTTCTTGGTTCGTCACTTCAGTTTTGGTTATATACTATAGGGTTGAATGCCATGGTATCTTAAAATGGGGAACATCTTTTTCTTATATTACATAATGAATCAAGTTAGAGGTTAGTCATAGAATGCAACTGCTTTCCCAGATTGTTTGAATTTCTCTGTGTGGAGCGGATATTCTCTTCTATTGACATGGATCTATATTAACTTCACATTTTGATTGTTACTAATCTTATGCTTACATATCATGGAACCTTTGCCAAGGACAATTGTGCTTTTGGAGTCTATTAAAGCTTTAACTTCCCTTCTCTTTAAAAATACAATACCCTCCACCAAATGACATAACACCGATTCAGTTATTCTAGCTATGGCCTTGCCACCCTCCATAGGAACAACTTTACTGGCAGCAGGCATTTTCAATGTTCACATTTCTACTGCTTACATGCTCTACAGTATTAATAGAATGTAGCACAGCAGTGGGAAACCTCACTAGACTGATATACATCAGCACATCGCCTTCTACTTTTTGTCTCATAGTAGATGGCACATTTCTTATTGCAATTTTAGAATTCTAGCTGACAATGCAGTTTTAGACAGTTTATCGTTAAGTAGTACATTTCTGTTCAAGTATCTGGTTTACCAGAGTTCTTGGGATCATATTGCAATGCACATATTCTTATATTACCAGATAGAGCTCATTGAGTTTGAATATTTGTTCTTATGTGTGCCTTGGGAGTGAGGCATTCTTAAAGTGCCAAGGAAACTATGCATTAACCAGTTAGTAAGGTAGTGATTGCCAATTAAGGCTGTTCAAAAGGGGTAGCCTGGAACAGCAAGACAGGGAA